>NC_057799.1:342551417-342579116 GCF_018294505.1 Triticum aestivum
GAGGGGGGTGCGGGGTATAAATAGGAGGGGGGCTCCGGCGACTTGGGGAAGGGGCAAGCCGGGAGGGGGCGGCTCCCGTGTCCGCCATGGACACGGCGCGGCGGCGGCGCGTGCTGGGGAGGGAGATCCCGCGGGCGGGCTGGCCTGCGGCTCGGCCCAGTCGGCGCATCGCAATTTTTTTTTAAACGTTCCGCGGAAAATAATTCGTAGAAAAATAAATAAAAGTCCAAAAAAGATAAAATAAATTTTCCCCGTCTAGTTAGAAAATCTAGGATAGGGTGAACATTTTTTAACACAAAATAAATGTTTGAAAACATGCAATATTTTTATAATGCAATAAAATTGCAAATAAAAATCCGAATAAATTCCAATAAATGATTTTAACACTTTTTCTCCAGTATTTCAATTGTTTTGGAGAAGTCATATTTTCTCCTCTCATTTATTTTGTTTAATGAAATATTTTTCCGGAGAGAAAATAATTAAAACCAAAATCCTCGTCTTATTATTTGATGAAAATCAAATATGAAAATTCGAGAAAATCCCCAACTCTCTCCGAGGGTCCTTGAGTTGCTTAGGATTTATCGAGGATTTGTCAAAATGCAATAAAATATGATATGCAATGATGATCTATGTATAACATACCAAATTGAAAATTTGGGATGTTACAAAGGGGGTAATTATTTTTGTTGAAAATTTTCTGTAATTCAAGATTCACAAAGTTTCCATGGGCATGAACAAAGTTCAAGGCATGCTCCCGCTTCCACGGTGCTCATCCTTCTCACTTTCACTTTTCTTTTTGTGAAGTTTTAAGTTCCTCTCTTTATATTTGTTGTTTTTAAAATTTGTAAAAGCACTCAAAAGAAATAAATGACTCTCTAAAACTTCCGGGTTGTCTCCCTGGCAGCGCTTTCTTTAAAGCCATTAAGCTAGGCATAAAGTGCTCAAGTAATTAATCCACCCGGATCCCAAGGTATATCAAAGCCAATTTGCATCAACAATGATTTAGCATTTAGTAGTGAGCACAAAGCAACATATATCAAGAAATGACGAAGTCTAACTCTCTTGCTATGCATCGGCATGTCATACAAGAACAATTCATGAACATCAAGTAAAGGCCAATACATAGCATAAGCAGTTTCTTGCAATTTTATCGTGTTGGAAACATAAAGAGGCGGAGATGTAGTTCCTCTCTCATAATAATTGCAAGTAGGAGCAGAAAGCACATGCATATTATATTCATCAAAATCATCATGTGTAGTAGCAAAATGCAACCCATCAACATAATCCTTAATAAGAGCAAACTTCTCCGATATAGTGTAGTTTGGAGAATTCAAATATATAATAGGACTATCATGTGTGGGTGCAATAGCAACAATTTCATTCTTAACATAAGGAACAATAGCAAGTTCATCTCCATAAGAATAATTTAAATTGGCATCATGGCGACAAGCATAGCAATCATCAAGTTCATCAAAAAGGGATATTTCAAGTGAATCAACGGGATCATAGCAATTATCATAGCATCCATCCTTCGGTAAGAACGAAGGGAAATTAAACAATGTATGAGTTGAAGAGTTACTCTCATTAGAAGGTGGGCACGGGTAACCAATCCGCTCTTCCTCCGCTTGTTCTTCACTCTCCTCACCATCTTTTTCATCCAATGATCTCACAGTTCCATCAATTCCTTCTTCCATAGACTCCTGCAAAATATTAGTCTCTTCTTGGACAGCGGAGACTCTCTCAATAAATTCATCAATATTAGTTTATAATTATCATAGCAATATTTAAGGATAGCAAAATTTTCAGGTCTATAAACTAAATCATCAAAATCTTCAAACTTTTCAAACAAAGATTCAATTTCATAAGCACCCTTAAAAGCAACAAATTCTTCTATCCGTTCCACATCATAGTAATCATATATACCATTAGCATTAGAAGCCAAGGTTTCATTATCATTAAACTTACATGAAAAGGGAAGGTGTAGAACCTCAATTTTAGAGCAACAAGTATAATCATATCTCAAGCATAGATTCCAAGCTTACCATTGCAACATTTCAATTTGATCCAATAAAAGTTTTCCCTTTTGAGTCAAGCGATAATCCCTAAAGTATTCGCGTTGATCCAATGTTACTCCCATTATCAAGTTAAATGGGGTTTTCTCAGGATTATCAAAGTAGTGCATAATATTTTTCACATAATGAGCATCGAGGGTTTTAGGAGGTTCCCCATCTCCATGAGTAGCAAGTACCACTAATTTTTTGGTGTTTCGTGTTCCATGTCCATAACTAAAGATAGAGAACAACTTAGAACAAGAAATAAAAACTACTTAGTGATAAAGCAAACAAGCACACACGAGAATATTCACCCCATGCTATCGCTCCCCGGCAACGGCGCCAGAAAAAGGTCTTGATAACCCACAAGTATAGGGGATCAATGTAGCCTCTTTCGATAAGTAAGAGTGTCGAATCCAACGAGGAGCTAAAGGTAGAACAAATATTCCCTCAAGTTCTATCGACCACCGATACAACTCTATGCACGCTTGACGTTCGCTTTACCTAGAACAAATGAAACTAGAAGTACTTTGTAGGTGTGATAGGATAGGTTTGCAAGATATAAAGAGCACGTAAATAAAATCTAGGGGCTGTTTAGATAAAGACACAACTAAGTTAGTTTTAGTAGAGTGCTTTTGTCAACAAGAAAGTTATTTGTCCCTAGGCAATCGATAGCAAGTACCGGTAATCATTCTTGTAATTTTATATGAGGGAGAGGCATGAGCTAACATACTTTATCTACTTGGATCATATGCACTTATGATTGGAACTCTAGCAAGCATCCGCAACTACTAAAGATCATTAAGGTCGTGAAACCCAACCACATCATTAAGTATCAAGTCCTCTTTACTCCCATACGCCATAACCCACCTACTCGGGTTTTAAGTTTCTGTCACTCTCGCGACCCACCATAAGCAAATCATGAACATATTGCAACACCCTACAGCGGGGACCCCTCACGTTTGCGCGAGACGGAGGGCATCGTAGGACAGCACCATAAATAAAATATACAATCATACCAACCAAGATCATGATTAACCCATAGGACAAAACGGATCTACTCAAACATCATAGGATAACCATAGATCATTGGGAAATAATATATGGAGTTGAGCACCATGTTTAAGTAGAGACTACATCCGGGAGAAGAGGTGTTACACCGCTGCATAGAGGGGGAGAACGTTGGTGTTGATGGTAGCAAGATTGTTGATGTAGATCGTCGTCACGATCGTTGCCCCGGCGGCACTCCGGCGCCACTGGAAGCGAGGGGGAGAGAGCCCCCCCTCCTTCTTATTCTTCTTCCTTGGCCTCCCCCTAGATGGGAGGATAGTTCCCCCTCTGGTCCATGGCCTCCGTGGCCGTGGAGGGGCGGGAGCCCCTCCGAGATTGGATCTCCCTCTCTGTTCTCTTTTGTTTCGCGTTCCCCAGATCTAGCCGAAAACCGTTTCTTATATTCCTGGAGATCCGTAACTCCGATTGTGCTGAGATTTAACACGTTTTTTTCAAATATATGCTTTTGCACCCGAAGTAGAGCCCCAACCGACATACGAGGTGAGCACAACCCACCACGCCACGCCTGGCTCCGGGACCGCGCCCGGGTGGGTTGTGCCCACCTCGGGCCTCGGTTTGCGGTGATTCCAACTCCCAAAAATCACATATATTCCAAAATAATTCTCCATGAAATTTTATTGCATTTGGACTTCGTTTGATATGGATTTTCTGCGATACAAAAAACATGCAAAAAAACAGGAACTGGCCTGGCACTGGATCAATAGGTTAGTCCAATAAATCACATAAAAAGTTGCCAAAAGTATGTTAAACTTGTATAATATTGGCATGAAACAATCAAAAATTATAGATACGACGGAGACGTATCAAGGCTGCACGGCGGACTTCTCGCGCTCGTCCCGTCCAATCAAACAGCTGCACGCACGCCATCGAGTATGGTTAAATTTTGGCAGAGGTAGTGGCCACACTTAAATGGTTACGGGAACACACGGTTCATATAATACAACCGTTTCCGATATTAACGTGTCAGCTATTTGTTTCAAACGGACTTCGTTGGCTATTAATGTGTGCGCCTTGTCTGAAACTGGACGATTTTTTTACCACGGCATATATGTGCCATGTCATGAAACCATGCCAAGTTTCATTTTTTTTGGTGAGTTTTCGATTTACTTGGATTTAAAAACTGAGATTCTCAATGTTTCAAGACGACGAGAAGTTTGTAATTCATTCCCATTCCTTAAATGAGACCTAAACATGCACCCAATGACACATGTACCATTTCCCACCCATTTTGCTTCACTGGAGCATGTGCTTGTAGTTCAAATTTGAATTATGGACTACATTAAATGCCTAGAAAACTTAATTAATATATACAATGGCCAAACGAACCCTGAACAGTTTCAAATTTCAGCACGACGCTCCTGTTATTCTATGTTGCCTGAAGAAAACAAAGTTCAAGGCGAGAAGAGGCAGCGATTATTGTTTTGTCTACAAGAGGGGCATGTTTCCCTACCGGAAACCACAAGGGTTGCGAGAAGCTTTAGTTTGTAAGAGGCATGTAATATAGCTTGGCCCAAATTGGACAATTATTTTACGACATATATGTGCCATGTAGTGACACCATGCCAACTTTCATGATTTCCCGGTGAGTTTTGGATTTACACAGATTTTAAAACCAAGATTCGCAATGTTTGTGGTCATGCCAGGACACCGAGACAGTTGAATTCATTCCAATTCGTTCCATGGGACCTAAACGTGCACTCCAACGACACATGTACGTTTTTTCTAGCCATTTTGGTGCACTGGAGCATGTATTTGTAGTTCGGATTTGAATTATGGAGATTAAATGCCTAGAAAACTCAATTAATGAATAAAAAAGGTCAAACGAACCCTGAATAATTTCAAAGTTCAGCGCGAATCTCCCGTTCGTGTTGCGTGTAGAAGAAAATACAAGGCTAGAAGAGGGAGCGATTATTGATTCGCCCACAAGGGGGCACGTTTCCCTATCGAAACCACAAGGGTTCTTGCGACAGGCTCCAGTTTGTGAGATGTTTGTAATAAAGCTTGGCCCAAATTGGAAAATGTTTTTACCACGACATATGTGCCATGACGTGACACCATGCCACCTTTGATGACTTTCTGGTGAGTTTTGGATTTATGGGCATTTAAAAACCGAGATTCTAAATGTTTGAGGATGAGCCAGGATGCTGGTACGGTTGTAATTCATTCACATTCCTTCCATGGGACCTAAACATGCACCCAAGGACACATGTATAATTTTTCTAGCCATTTTGGTGAACTGGAGCATGTATTTGTAGTTCAGATTTGAATTATGGACATTAAATGCCTAGGAAACTCAATTAGTGTATAAAAAGGCCAAACGAACCCTGAATAAGTTTAAATTGCAGCACGGATATCCTGTCGTTCCATGTTGCTCATAGAAGAAAATACAAGGCGAAAAGAGGCAGTGATTACGTTTTTCCCACAAGGGGAACACGTTTCCCTATCGAAACCACGAGGCTTCTTTGAGAGAAGTTCCGGTTTGTAAGAGGCTTGTAATAAAGCTTGGCCCAAATCGGACAATGTTTTTACCACGACTATGTGCCATGACGTGATACCATCCCAACTTTCATGACTTTCTGGTGAGTTTTGGATTTATGGGGATTTAAAAACCGAGATTATGGGGATTTAAAAACCAAGATTATGGGGATTTAAAAACCGAGATTACAAATGTTTGAGGACGAGCAAGGACGCCGATACGGCTGTAATTCGTTCCCATTCCTGGCATGGGACCTAAACATGCACCCAAGGACACATGTATAATTTTTCTAGCCATTTTGGTGAACTGGAGCATGTATTTGTAATTCAGATTTGAATTGTGGACATTAAATGCCTAGGAAACTCAATTAGTGTATAAAAAGGCCAAACAAACCCCGAATAAGTTTAAACTTCAGCATGGATATCATGTTGTTCCATGTTGCCCGTAGAAGAAAATACAAGGCGAAAATAGGCAGTGATTATCATTTCGCCCACAAGGGGTCACGTTTCCCTATCGGAACCATGAGGCTTCTTCGAGAGAAGCTTCGGTTTGTAAGAGGCTTGTAATAAAACTTGCGCCAAAATGGACAAAAAATTTCCTTGACATATATGTGCCATGTCGTGACACCATGCCAAGTTTCACGATTTTCGGGTGAGTTTTGGATTTACGGGGATTTAAAAACTGAGATTCTTCTCACGAAATGTTTTCAAATAGCACACGGTAGACTCACGAAAGCAGTGTGCCTACCAAACCGTGGCCGATGCCCCTACCCCCCTACTGCGCGCGCGGTCTGAGTTGTGCGTTCTGATTGGCTAGAACCCAGACCCCATGGATCGTACGTCTGCACCGTTGGATGCTCCCAGGTCGAACGGCAATCCTCAGCCCTTTCAACAGCACATGCAGTATATGGGTAAGCACTGTGTGCATGCGTCATGCTAGCTCACGCTTCCTTCTCTACTAAGTTTTCTCTATTAATGTTGATATATATCCAAACAGGCTACTGTTTCCCGCCACTCCTCTCATCGGTTTCTCGCCTCTTCTCCCATCGTTTTCCCGCTACCAGTGTCAGTGCTCATTGAAGGCTAGGCGGCGACACAATGGCCATGTAATTATTGCACACAGTTTCTAAAAGCACAAATGTGTGTGATGGAGGGAGTAGGTCCCATAGGGTGACCAGCGTGAAACGCCTTAAAAGCAAGGAGGCTATTCCTATCAGCAAGGTGCGGCTTCCTATCGGCTAGCCTGGTCGAATAGAACGCTGAAGTTAAGTGTGCTCGGACTGGAGTAGTCCAAGGATGGGTGACTCGGTGGGAGGTTGCATATCTCAAGCTTCATTTAAATGCTATGACATGGTCATTATAGAGATAAAGACATAAATATCTCTATAGTGAATTGTCATGGCGATTATATAAACCTTGGGATCCTTGTTTTGCTAATTTGTAGACTATGTTTTTATTGGTTATTTTTTGCTCTAGAAAATTAAATAATGGTTGACTCTATAGTGACCGGTCATGGCGATTATATAAACCTTTTTCAGGTCGCATGCAGGGTATAGGTGGTAGGGTGTTCTGATCGAGCATGTCACCCTTGTGCGGTTTATAGAGGCTGCACATATCTGTGGGCTCCTTGAGGTATATATATATATTATCCTTTACCAATAATGAGGGGCCCCACACAATCTATCCCTTTGACCCAACAACGAGAAGGGTTTGACCATGATGGTTTCCTATTGCTATGTGTGCCTGATACGTCTCCAACGTATCCATAATTTTTTATTGTTCCATGCTATTATATTATCTGTTTTGGATGTTTAATGGGCTTTAATGTGCTCTTTTATATTATTTTTGGGACTAACCTATTAACCGAAGGCCCAGTGCAAATTGCTGTCTTTTTGCCTATTTCAGTGTTTCGCAGAAAAGGAATATCAAACGGAGTCCAAACGGAACGAAACCTTCACGAGGATCCTTCTTGGAACAAACGCAATCCAGGAGACTTGGAGTGGACATCAAGGAAGCAGCAAGGAAGCCACAAGACAGGAGGGCGCGCCCTAGGGGGGTGGGCGCGCACCCCACCCTCGTGTGCCCCTCGCAGCTCCACCGACCTACTTCTTTCGCCAATATATACTCTTATACCCTGAAAACATCCAGGGGAGCCACGAAACCACTTTTCCAGCCGCAACCTTCTGTACCCATGAGATCCCATCTTGGGGCCTTTTCCGGCGCTCCGCCGGAGGGGGATTCGATCACGGAGGGCTTCTACATCAACACCATAGCCTCTCCGATGATGTGTGAGTATTTTACCACAGACCTTCAGGTCCATAGTTATTAGCTAGATGGCTTCTTCTCTCTCTTTGGATCTCAATACAAAGTTCTCCTCGATCTTCTTGGAGATCTATTCGATGTAATTCTTTTTGCGGTGTGTTTGTCGAGATCCGATGAATTGTGGTTTTATGGTCAGGATTATCTATGAACAATATTTGATTCTTCTCTGAATTCTTATATGCATGATTTAATATCTTTGCAAGTCTCTTCGAATTATCAGTTTGGTTTGGCCTACTAGATTGATCTTTCTTGCAATGGGAGAAGTGCTTAGCTTTGGATTCAATCTTGCGGTGTCCTTTCCCAGTGACGACAGGGGCAGCAAGGCACGTATTGTATTGTTGCCATCGAGGATAAAAATATGGGGTTTATATCATATGGCTTGAGTTTATCCCTCTACGTCATGTCATCTTGCCTAATGTGTTACTCTGTTCTTATGAACTTAATACTCTAGATGCATGCTGGATAGTGGTCGATGTGTGGAGTAATAGTAGTAGATGCAGAATCGTTTCGGTCTACTTGACACGGACGTGATGCCTATGTTCATGATCATGCCTAGATATTCTCATAACTATGCGTTTTTCTATCAATTGCTCGGCAGTAATTTGTTCACCCACCGTAATCTATGCTATCTTGAGAGAAGCCACTAGTGAAACCTATGGCCCCGGGTCTATATTACATCATATTATTTTCCCGTCAACTAGCTATTTATGTCGCCGTTTATTTTGCAATCTATACTTTCCAATCTATACAACAAAAATACCAAAAATCTTTATCTTATTATCTTTATCGGATCTCACTTTTGCAAGTGGCCGTGAAGGGATTGACAACCCCTTTATCGCGTTGGTTGCAAGGTTCTTGATTGTATGTGCAGGTACTAGGCGACTTGCGTGTAGTTGCTACCTCTTGAGCATGCGTTGGTTTTCCCTTGAAGAGGAAAGGGTGATGCAGCAAAGTAGCGTAAGTATTTCCCTCAGTTTTTGAGAACCAAGGTATCAATCCAGTAGGAGGCACACGCAAGTCCCTCGTACCTACACAAACAAATTAGAACCTTGCAACCAACGCGATAAAGGGGTTGTCAATCCCTTCACGGCCACTTGCAAAAGTGAGATCTGATAGAGATGATAAGATAATATTTTTGGTATTTTCATGATAAAGACTAAAAGTAAAGATTGTAAAATAAACGGCGAAAGAAATAGCTAGTTGATGGGAGATTAATATGATGGAGAATAGACCCGGGGGCCATAGGTTTCACTAGTGGCTTCTCTCAAGATAGCATAAGTATTACGGTGGGTGAACAAATTAATGTCGAGCAATTGATAGAAAAGTCCGTAATTATGAGAATATCTAGGCATGATCATGTATATAGGCATCACGTCCGCAACAAGTCGACCGACTCCTGCCTGCATCTACTACTATTACTCCACACATCGACCGCTATCCAGCATGCATGTAGAGTATTAAGTTCATAAGAACAGAGTAACGCATTAGGTAAGATGACATGATGTAGAGGGATAAACTCAAGCAATATGATATAAACCCCATCTTTTTATCCTCGATGGCAACAATACAATACGTGTCGTTTCCCCTACTGTCACTGGGATCGAGCACCGCATGATTGAACCCAAAGCTAAGCACTTCTCCCATTGCAAGAAAGATCAATCTAGTAGGCCAAACCAAACTGATAATTCGAAGAGACTTGCAAAGATAACCAATCATACATAAAAGAATTCAGAGAAGATTCAAATATTGTTCATAGATAATCTTGATCATAAACCCACAATTCATTGGATCTCGACAAACACACCGCAAAAAAGAGTTACATCAAATAGATCTCCCAGAAGATCGAGGAGAACTTTGTATTGAGATCCAAAGAGAGAGAAGAAGCCATCTAGCTAATAACTATGGACCCGAAGGTCTGTGGTAAACTACTCACACATCATCGGAGAGACTATGGTGTTGATGTAGAAGCCCTCCGTGATTGATGCCCCCTCCGGCGGAGCGCCGGAAAAGGCCCCAAGATGGGATCTCATGGGTACAGAAGGTTGCGGCGGTGGAATTAGGTTTTCGTGGTGCTCCTCGATGGTTTCGGGGTACGTAGATATATATAGGAGGAAGAAGTAGGTCGGTGGAGCCACGAGGGGCCCACGAGGGTGGAGGGCGTGCCCAGGGGGTAGGTGCGCCCCCTGCCTCGTAGCCTCCTCGTATGTTTCTTGACGTCCACTCCAAGTCCTCTGGATCACGTTTGTTCCAAAAATAACGCTCCCGAAGGTTTCATTCCGTTTGGACTCCGTTTTATATTCTTTTTCTGCGAAACACTGAAATAGGCAAAAAAACAGCAATTTGCACTGGGCCTTGGGTTAATAGGTTAGTCCCAAAAATAATATGAAAGTGTATAATAAAGCCCATTAAACATCCAAAACAGAATATATATATATATATAATAGCATGGAGCAATCAAAAACTGTAGATACGTTGGAGACGTATCAGTAATCTCCTACTGGATTGATACCTTGGTTCTCAAAAACTGAGGGAAATACTTACGCTACTTTGCTGCATCACCCTTTCCTCTTCAAGGGAAAACCAACGCATGCTCAAGAGGTAGCAAGAAGGATTTCTGGCGCCGTTGTCGGTGTCAAAACCGGTGGATCTCGGGTAGGGGGTCCCGAACTGTGCTTCTAAGGTCGATGGTAATAGGAGATAGGGGACACAATGTTTACCCAGGTTCGGGCCCTCTCTATGGAGGTAATACCCTACTTCCTGCTTGATTTATCTTGATGAATATGAGTATTACAAGAGTTGATCTACCATGAGATCGTAATGGCTAAAACCCTAGAAGTCTAGCCTGTATGACTATGGCTATGAGTATTCGTATCTCTCCTCTACCAACTAAGCCCTCCGGTTTATATAGACACCGGAGGGACCTACGGTTACATGAGGTCGGTTACAGAGAAAGGAATCTTCATATTTGATCGCCAAGCTTGCCTTCCATGCCAGACACGAGAGAGAGTCTTCGGTCTTGTATCTTCACAGCCTATTAGTCCGGCCCATGTCCAACAGGCCGGACGCCCGAGGACCCCTTAGTCCAGGACTCCCTCAGTAGCCCCTAAACCAGGCTTCAATGAAGAGGTGTCCGGCGCGCAGATTGTTTGGGCATTGCAAGGCGGGTTCCCCTTTCCGAATACTCCAAGATAGTCTTCGGACGCAATGAACGTGTCCAGATCTGCAACACAAGTACCACATACACAGTCATAGAGAGTACAGTATCTCACGAGTCCCATCTGCTAACAACTTTTCCTAACGTGACATCACGCTTGCCCGGTCATTATTTCAAACCGTTTCCTGCCCTATTGTTCCACGTTTTGAGGCGTGGCTATTATTGGCATGTCTTGTCGAAGTAGAGATCGTGTCCCCTTATTGCGGGATTCTCATCAATACAAGTGTGGGCAACCCAACAATTCCACTGGGAAGATTCCTTAGGAATAGGCTGGTTTTCAGGCTTAGGAGGGAGCGTTCGATACCCGTCGCCTTTATAAAGGAGCCAAGGGTTGTCTCTGTTCACGCCAAACCTCTCCTCAGCCTTTCCATCCTAAAGTTCTAGCACCCAAGGTTCGACTTCATTGCTTCAAGCTTCCCAATCATGTCCGGACCCAGCCCACAGGGTCGATGGGTGGCTTCCTCTGTTACAGAGGAGGACATTGCGAAGCTTCGGGCAGCCAGATACCTAACCGCGGAGATCCCCCACAGGCTTCCTGCTCAAGGACAGGTTATTCCGACTCCCATATCCGGCGAGAGGGTCGTGTTCGTCTCTCACTTCCTTCGAGGGCTAGGGTTCGCTCTTCACCCCTTCGTCCGGGGGCTCATGTTTTATTACGGACTAGATTTTCACGATCTAGCCCCAGATTCTTTACTCCATATCTTGGCGTTCATCATCACGTGTGAGGCCTTCCTCCAAATTCCCCCACACTTCGGCTTATGGCTCAAGACCTTCAGTGTGAGGCCGAAGGTGGTCGACGGGAAACAGGCGGAGTGCGGCTGTGCTGTAGTGAGCAAGCTTACCAATACTCCCTCGCCAAAAGGCTCTTTCACCGAAACTTCCAACCAATGGCAGTGAGAGTGGTTTTACGTCATGGAACCCCGCGGTACCAAGTCGGTGGCTATACCTGCGTTCCGTTCTGGCCCTCCGTTACAGCTTGCGTCATGGATTAATAAGGGGTTGGACTGGGGATCAGTTGATGAAGTGCAGACTCTACAGAGTCGCATCCGAACCCTCCTTGAGAAGGACATCGATCTTGTCAACATGATTCAAGTAATGCTAGTCCGCCAAGCCCTGCCATGCCAGCGTAGGCCTCTCCGCATGTGGGAGTTTAATCCGGAAGGACCACGGACCCTCCAACACGTCTTCATCACTACGCACAAAGGGATGTGGAAGTTGTTTTTCGGGAAACGAAAACAGTGGCCGGACACCACCGAGGACATCGCCCTCGACTGTAACCATCCGGATACCTCGGTAAGTGCTCAACCCCCGAACACTTCATAGTTAAGTAGGCCATAATATATTACTGAGCAAACTATCTTCTTCCAGGGCTGGATAAAGAAAACGGAGCGAGTTAGGTATTCGGCCCCCCTCCCCGAAGACTCAGCGAATCCCGTGCTAACAAGGATGCTGGCCCCGGCACCATACCAGACGCCTATGGAGGAGGACAAGGCGAAAAGCGGGAGGACCAAAGGCGGCCTCCATCCCGAAGATATATCAGACACTGTGTCCGAGGGAATCAAAATTCCATCGTCCGAAGACAAAAGGGAAGGGGAAGTCAACATCTCTTCACCCCATGGTAAGAAAAGGGCTGCCTCTAAAGATTGGGAGGAAAGAGCTCCTAAGCGAGGCAAGGTGCCCCAGTCGGGCGGCTCGGGCTTGGAGGATGGTGTTCTCGCACAATCCCCCGATAAGGACAAGCCTCTAGCCGAATAGTAAGTAAACAAGGATGTTATTAAACATATCCCGTTCCTTTCCTGTTACCAAGGCAACATCTAAAATATATGTTTTTGCAGTTCGGCAAATAGTCTTCTTCACCAATCCTCCTCCTCGGGAGATCTTCTTCCGGAGATGATGGAAAGCGAGACACCTCCACCGGTCTCCCCGCCCAATAAGGCGGACGACTTTGAGGTGTCGTCCCGGAGGGTCTCTCTTGATCAACAAGTGGCGCGAGGGGTGATGAAGACACTACCCGAAGGTGACACTTCGGTAGCCCAGGATCCGGAGGCCAACAATAAAGGCCCCGGACTGTCCGATTTACAGCCGGAGACGGCTCTGGGGACAGATAAACGGATCCCTTCGAAGGGAGGCCGTATTCCTACAACAGCTTTCGGAGGTCCAGAAGCGCTGGATATATTGATGAACGCGCTGCCGCAGGCATCCGTCTGGGAGGAACATCGTACCTTGATGGGTATGGTGATTGAAAAGGTTCTGTCCACAAAAAGCGGATTGAATGAAGCCTGCGCGAGCCTGTTAAGAGGCTTCGAGGTTTGTACTAAAAAATCTTTGAGTATATTTTACAAACTGCACCTGTGTATAGGTAGTAGCCCCTGAGACCCTGATTGGCTTCCCAAGGGAGGCGATCAGAGGATCAAGAAGATGTGCCCAGGGAATAATCTGTTTAATTGGAACACAGTTTGTTACCTCACTGGCGACTGCCCGGACTACGAAGGTTGCCGATCTGCAACGGAGGCTTGATGTAGCGGATGATGACATTACGCTTATCAATAGGCGGCTTGACGAGGCGCAAGGTATGTTTTTTTTGTTTGTGTGGCAGTCATAATATGCACTTGTGTATAATATAAGCATGACGCAAAGAATTGTATAGTGAGATATACATATCTGCAGATGGTGCTGCCGTAGTTGAGATCCTCTGGGCGGAGCTAGCTCGGGTCAAGGAGCAGGCCCGGATTAGTAATGCGGCTGCCGAAAAGGCCTCTGCCGAGTTAAAGGCCGAACAAGCTGCTCGACACCAATGCGAGGAAAAAATATCCTTGATGGCGCTTGAACTAAAGGATGCCGCTAGCCGCTGCGAATTTCTCGAGAAGGATAATAAAGCCAAAATGGCTGATCTTGACAAGGCCTTACGAGAGGCCAAAGAAGCGCGGTCCGAATCTAGAGCGGCCCGGGAGGAGATCCGGCAAGCTGGGGAGATTGCGGCTGGTAAGCCATTTTTATTGCAAACTAAGTTCGGCGATCCGAATTATGCCCCGCTTAATCAAGTGTGGAGTTCTCCAGACGCTTTATTGGATTTGCCGAAGAGTGCTTCCGATGCGGCGCAATTTTACCAAGCGCAAGATGGGTATGCAACAAAGAAGATTTTCTGGTCGCAATTCGGTGCGTCAAAGCGCCCGCTGTTGCTGAACGAACAGATGACCCAATGGGCCGAGCTTCACCGGATATCCGGCGCTGCCATGAAGGACGTCGTGGTCCGGCTATGGCCGACCGAGCCAATTCCTGATAGTTATTTTGGTTTGGTGCGGCGACTTGCTGACGCAGTGCCGCGTATCGACGCCGTTAAGCAGTCAACGTGCATTGAAGGTGCATGGATGGCCTTTGCCTGTGTTAAGACATATTGGACGAAGATGAAGGCCATTGATGTTGCAGCGAAGAGTCCACCCAAGGGCAAGGACCATCACGTACCAGAGTATTATTTCGAGGATGTCTTAGAGGGTGCCCTCTTAATAGAGGGTTAGTGCTCGAAAGACATGATATTTGAGTGAAAATGTATTAAATTTGTAGAAGACAATATAAAGCTATTTTAGAGTTGCTTGAAAGCTTTAAATCCTCCCGTGCGGCCGTTATTATATATACATATAATCTGAAAGTTTTCCAGTCATCGGCTTCAGACCCCTCATAGGAAATACGGGGGTGTTCGGAAAAGCAATTGATCACTCTTAGCCCAACGCCTTGGTCCATTAAGGAGGTGTCAATGCGGTGAACTAGGCAATCGGACTATAGGGCGTTAACACTTTCACTTAGCCATAGGAGTTTATGGGGGGACTACGACATAGCCCCTGGTATGTACACGGCTTATTCCAATATGGTGCGTTACATGTATGACCTGAAGAGAAAGGTCCTTCATATAATACGGAGGGAATCGCGAAAGATTCTGATAAGTCATCAAGTGGTTGACCAGCTCTCGCCGCATCATGACAGTCAGTTTTCGACTTTCTCTATTGAGGTGCTTGACCAGGTGAACCGGAAGCACAATCGCAGTAGTTCTCCCTTTACTACCCTAGCCGATAGAGCGGAATGTAAGGTAGCAAGCACAGGAGCCGGGCAACCCAACTATTGACCCAAGACATGATTCAGAGCTGATGCATATAAGGCCAAACTCGCGACGCCGAAGTACGCTATAAAGCTGTTCGGACTTGTCGGCAACTCATTTGTTCCCATATCGAGCCACAGGCAAGTTATGCCGAGGTGTATGTGTGAAACAACCCCAGGAGCCGAATTCAATTCTTTTCGGAAAAAGCGAATGCTGGATTATGTTTACTGGGACCTGAGTGATATGCCAATCGTTATTTTCTAGATAACAAAGCCGCAACCCCGGCTATTTGACATGTCCGGGGTCGAGGGCGGAGGGAAAAGGCACTTTACAGGCTCGAAATAAAGAGTGCGGTCTACAAAAAGTTATTTTGGACCTCCTGTCGCACGTCTGTGTCGCCTGTCCTAGGTGATGGGACTCCTTGACGGAAATAGCCCCTAGGTGAGTGTACGAACCCGAACTCCGATAGAGTCCATGTGATGACCATCCTTTGCGTCACCTGTCGTAAAGGATAATGAAAAAGAAAGAGTAGTTAGAAAAGAAAGAAAAGTTATGGTAGTACTTGCAGGCTCGTCCGTATTGTGCTTCCGCCGATGCCCAGGGTATCTTAAGTGCATAGTTATGTATGTGCGGTATAGATTTCGCAGGTATATGAGGTGGACGGCGGAAGCCGAACTGCTAGTCCAGCTCCGGAATTGGTCGGTCCTGTTGAATGGAGATCGGTGGCTTAATGGCCGACAAGGTATGCGGTTTAATAAGACCGCTTTGTACTTCGGCTGAGGTTGCCGTAGTATGATCCTCAGTCCGGAGGGAGTGCTTCTCCTGCTCCCCTATAGAGTTGTGTGTCATGTATACCATGTTTACTGTTGTTACTTCGGGGGAAATTGCTTCTGACCCCTGGTATTTTGTTGGTGAGTCTCTTCGTCGTCGCTATCACCGGGCAGCCTCCTCCCCTTATGTTCGGCGTTGAGCTTGCTGGCCAGCTTGAAGACCCAACAGCTTCTGTTGGTATGATTAGCTGGTTTATCGGGGTGGCCATGAATCTGGCAGGGCCGATCCAATATCTTGTCTAAATTGGATGGTCCGTCTCTGTTTGCCTTGAATGGCTTTTTCCGTTGACTGGGTTTGGGGCCGCTGAATCCGGCATTGACCGCTATGTCATTCGTTCTTTCATTATCATTGCGATCTTTGTGTTTACTACGTCGTGGTTTGCCATTGCCGTCTCGGACTTCGGAAGTGCCCGGGTCGCTGGCGATGTTACTTCTACGAGCGAGCCAGCTGTCTTCTCCCGTGCAAAAGCGGGTCATCAGAGCGGTAAGGGCTGGCATGGATTTTGGCTTTTCTTGACTGAGGTGGCAGGCGAGCCATTCGTCCCAGACGCTGTGTTTGAAGGCCGCTAGGGCTTCTGCGTCCGGACAATCGACGATTTGGTTCTTTTTAACTAAGAACCTAGTCCAGAGCTTCCTGGCTGACTCTCCGGGCTGCTGGACAATGTGACTTAAGTCATCGGCATCTGGTGGCCGGACATATGTACCTTGGAAGTTGTCGCGGAAGGCGTCTTCCAAGTCCTCCCAGCTGCCAATAGAGTTTTCCGGCAGACTGTTTAACCAGTACCGAGCTGGTCCTTTGAGTTTTAACGGGAGGTATTTGATGGCGTGGAGGTCATCTCCGCGGGCCATGTGGATATGGAGAAGAAAATCCCCGATCCATACCGCGGGATCAGTTGTTCCATCGTATGATTCGATATTCATGGGTTTAAACCCGTCTGGGAATTCATGCTCCATTACTTCGTCAGTGAAGCAGAGTGGGTGTGCGGCGCCTCTATGTTGGGCCACGTCACAACATAGCTCAAATTGAGTCCGTCTGCGGTCTTCGGCCCGGGCGTGACTAGACTTGTCATGTCTGAATAGGTAGCCGATGTTGCGTGTCAAGGCACGTCCTCGCTATCCGTAGATGGATCTGGTATGTCCTGCTCTACTGTCCAGGTCCTGCCGAGGGTCGTATGTATGACCCCGAGCTGTTTTATCTCTGTTTTTTCATTGGGGTGAGGCGGGCTGCTGTTCGGCTTGAGCTGCCGCTTTATCTCGACTGTGTTGTGGTCGGTCAGCCACATTGTCCCGACCGCATGGTGCAGGTTCCGTCGCCTCCTCATCGAACTGAGGTAGCGATCTGCGCTTTGGGTATCCCTTGGTTGGGCGCTTGAGGCCGTATTCTTTGGCTACTAGGATATCTGTCCATCTATCATTGAGCAGGTCTTGGTCAGCTTAAAGCTGCTGCTGCTTCTTTTTCAGGCTCCTTGCAGTGGCTATTAGCCGGCGTTTAAAGCGCTCCTGCTCGAGAGGTTCCTCAGGCATGATGAAATCCTCATTGTCGAGGCTCTCCTCATCCTCGGAGAGCAGAAGATAATTACTGTCCTCCGAGTCTTCGCATATGGCCTGTTCATCAGGGCTAATGTGCCCATCCTCCCGTTCATCTTGTTCGGAGGTTGCCCCAACGGGGTCTTCATTCTCTTCGGCATCGTCCGGAGTATTGTTTTCTCCAGTGCCGGTGATGTTGTCTTTTGCACGACGTGACTTGGAGCAGCGCTGCTGACGCCGGCGTCTGGGCTGTGTCTCAGGAGGTTTCTCCTCAGCTGGATCTTCTTTGTCATCGTCGTTAGTTTCTTTAGGTGTGTTCACCATGTACACGTCGTATGAAGAAGTGGCCGTCCAGCGTCTGGTAAACGGTGAGTTTTGGCCGTGCTCCTCATCTGCATCGTCATCCGTACCATCGATCTCTTCGGAGCCGTAATCGAGCATGCCGGTTAAGTCCTCGACAGTGGCTATGTAGTGGGTGGCGGGTGGGAAGCGAAGTTCCCCGTCATCAGCCTCCAGTTCGAGCCGGACGTAGTTCGGCTGTGAGCCCTCTGCTAAGGATAGATTTTTTTAATGAGTTTAGCACGTCGCCTAAAGGCGAGTGTCGGAAGATGTCCACGTCACTGAATTCGATAATCGATGACTGATCCAGCTCGACATGTGTGGACACGCGTGGTTCGGAACTTATGGCCGGGAACGAGTCCGAGGTTCCGGTGACACAGACATCACCCGAGGTTAGGTCTGTGTGTGGCTCCAACGCCGCGGAATCTGCGGCTTCCATGGCGGGGTTGAGCTTCCCGTCCTCGGATGGCGCGATCTGCTCCAGATCTAAGGCCAGAGCGGTTGCAGGTGCAATTTTCTGGGCATGGCTCGATGATAGATTTAAGTCATGTTCATCATGGCGACGGGGAGCGACTACCATGGTCTCAAATCCCTCAAAGATCAAGTCTCCGCGGATATCCGCGATGTAGTTCAAGCTCCCGAATCTGACCTGATGGCCAGGGGCGTAGCTATCGATCTACTCCAGATGGCCAAGCGAGTTGGCCCATAGTGCGAAGCCGCCGAACATGAAGATCTGTCTGGGGAGGAAAGTCTCCCCATGGACAGCATCGTTGTTGATGATTGAAGGAGCCATCAAACCCTTTGAGGACGGCACAGTGGAACTCTCAGTAAAAGCACCAATGTCGGTGTCAAAACCGGCGGATCTCGGGTAGGGGGTCCCAAACTGTGCATCTAAGGTCGATGGAAACAGGAGACAGGGGACACAATGTTTACCCAGGTTCGGGCCCTCTCTATGGAGGTAATACCCTACTTCCTGCTTGATTTATCTTGATGAATATGAGTATTACAAGAGTTGATCTACCACGAGATCGTAATGGCTAAAACCCTAGAAGTCTAGCCCGTATGACTATGGCTATGAGTATCCGTATCTCTCCTCTACGGACTAAGCCCTCTGGTTTATATAGACACCGGAGGGACCTACGGTTACATGAGGTCGGTTACAGAGAAAGGAATCTTCATATTTGATCGCCAAGCTTGCCTTCCACGCCAAGGAGAGTCCCATCTGGACACGAGAGAGAGTCTTCGGTCTTGTATTTTCATAGCCTATTAGTCCGGCCCATGTCCAACAGGCCGGACGCCCGAGGACCCCTTAGTCCAGGACTCCCTCAGCCGTTGTCGGGGAGATCTACGCACAAGTCAAGATATACCAAGTAACCATCACAAACTCTTCTCCCTCGCATTACATTATTTGCCATTTGCCTCTCGTTTTCCTCTCCCCCACTTCACCCTTGCCGTTTTATTCGCCCTCTTTTTCCGTTCGCCTCTTTTCGCTTGCTTCTTCTGTGCTTGTGTGTTGGATTGATTGTTTGTCATGATGGCTCAAGATAATACTAAATTGTGTGACTTTTCCAATACCAACAACAATGATTTTATTAGCACTCCTGTTGCTCCTATTACCGATGCTAAATCTTGTGAAATCAATGCTGCTTTGTTGAATCTTGTCATGAAAGATCAATTTTTTGGCCTTCCTAGTGAAGATGTCTCTACCCATCTAAACAACTTTGTTGATTTGTGCAATATGCAAAAGAAGAAAGATGTGGATAATGATATTGTTAAATTGAAGCTATTTCCGTTTTCGCTTAGAGATCGTGCTAAAACTTGGTTCTCTTCTTTGCCTAAAAATAGTATTGATTCTTGGAATAAGTGCATGGATGCTTTTATCTCTAAGTATTTTCCTCCCGCTAAGATCATCTCTCTTAGAAATGATATTATGAATTTTAAGCAACTTGATCATGAGCATGTTGCACAAGCTTGGGAGAGCATGAAATTACTGATACGTAACTGCCCTACACATGGTTTGAATTTATGGATGATTATACAAAAAATTATGCTGGATTGAATTTTGCTTCTAGAAATCTTTTAGATTCGGCCGCGGGAGGCACTTTTATGGCAATCACTAGGAGAATCTACTAAACTCCTAGATAATATTATGGTCAATTATTCTCAATGGCACACCGAAAGATCTACTAGTAAAAAGGTTAATGCGATAGAAGAGATTAATGTTTTGAGTGGAAAGATGGATGAACATATGAAATTGTTTGCTAATAAGAGTGCTTCTTCTGATCCTAATGATATGCCTTTGTCTACTTTGATCGAGAATAATAATGAATCTATGGATGTGAATTTTGTTGGTAGAAGCAATTTTCGTAACAACACGTATAGAGGAAATTTTAATTCTAGGTCGTTCCCTAGTAATTCCTCTAATAATTATGGTAATTCCTACAACAACTCTTACGGAAATTTCAATAAGATGCCCTCTGATTTTGAGACTAGTGTTAAACAATTTATGATTTCGCAAAATAATTTCAATGCTTTGCTTGAAGAAAAATTGCCTAAGATTGATGAGTTGGCTAGGAACGTGGATAGAATTTCTCTTGATGTTGATTCTTTGAAACTTAGATCTATTCCACCCAAGCATGACATAAATGAGTCTCTCAAATCTATGAGAATTTCCACTGATGGGTGCAAAGAAAGAACCGCTAGGATGCATGCTAAAAAAGATTGCTTTGTGAAAGCGTATTCTTCTAGTTTCCACGATAATAATGATGAAGATCTAAAAGTGATTGATGTGTCTCCTATTAAATCCTTGTTTTCCAATATGAATCTTGATAAAGATGGGACTGGAGATGAGTCAACTTTAGTTAAAAGGCGTCCCAATGATTCGGAGTTTTTAGATCTTGATGCAAAAATTGGTAAAAGTGGGATTGAAGAGGTCAAAACTTTACATAGCAATGAACCCACTATTTTGGATTTCAAGGAATTTAATTATGATAATTGTTCTTTGATAGATTTTATTTCCTTGTTGCAATCCGTGTTAAATTCTTCATGCTTATGATCAAAATAAAGCTTTTACTAAACATATCGTTGATGCCTTAATGCAATCTTATGAAGAAAAGCTTGAATTAGAAGTTTCTATCCCTAGAAAACTCTATGATGAGTGGGAACCTACTATTATAATTAATATTAAAGATCATGAATGATATGCTTTATGTGATTTGGGTGCTAGTGTTTCCACGATTCCAAAAACTTTGTGTGATGTGCTAGGTTTCCGTGAATTTGATGATTGTTCTTTAAATTTGCATCTTGCGGATTCCACCATTAAGAAACCTATGGGAAGGATTAATGATGTTCTTATTGTTTCAAGTAGGAATTATGTGCCCGTATATTTTATTGTTCTTGATATAGATTGCAATCCTACATGTCCTATTATTCTTGGTAGACCTTTCCTTAGAACGATTGGTGCAATTATCGATATGAAAGAAGGAAATATTAGATTCCAATTTCCATTAAGGAAAGGCATGGAACACTTTCCTAGGAATAAAATTAAATTACCTTATGAATCTATTATAAGAGCCACTTATGGATTGCATACCAAAGATGACAATACCTAGATCTATTCTTGTTTTTATGCCTAGCTAGGGGCCTTAAACGATAGCGCTTGTTGGGAGGCAACCCAATTTTATTTTTGTTCCTTGCTTTTTGTTACTGTTTAGTAATAAATAATTCATCTAGACTCTATTTAGATGTGGTTTCATGTTTACTTTAGTGTTTGTGCCAAGTAGAACCAATAGGATCTTCTTCGGTGATAGTTGTTTGATCTTGCTGAAAAACACAGAAACTTTGCGCTCACGAAAATAATTGTTAAAATTCACCAGAACGTGACAAAATACCAATTATTTTTGCAATAGATCAAAATACAAATTATCCAGGTTGTCCTAGTTTTTCAGAATTTTTGGAGTTCCTAAAGTATTCGAACAAATCAGATTGCTACAGACTATTCTGTTTTTGACAGATTCTGTTTTTCGTGTGTTGTTTGCTTATTTTAATGAATCTATGGCTAGTATCGGGGGGTATGAACCATAGAGAAGTTGGAATACAGTAGGTTTAACACCAATGTAAATAAATAATGAGTTCATTACAGTACCTTAAAGTTGTGGTTTGTTTTCTTATACTAACGGAGCTCATGAGATTTTCTGTTGAGTTTTGTGTTGTGAAGTTTTCAAGTTTTTGGGTAAAGATTTGATGGATTTTGGAATAAGGAGTGGCAAGAGCCTAAGCTTGGGGATGCCCAAGGCAACCCAAGGTAAAATTCAAGGACAACCAAAATCCTAAGCTTGGGGATGCCCCAGAAGGCATCCCCTCTTTCGTCTTCATCTATTGGTAACTTTACTTGAGGCTATATTTTTATTCATAGCATGATATGTGTTTTGCTTGGAGCGTATTGTATGATTTGAGTCTTTGCTTTTTAGTTTCCCACAATCATCCTTGTTTTACACACCTTTTGGAGAGACACACATGAATCGGAACTTATTAGAATACTTTATGTGCTTCACTTATATCTTTTGAGCTAGATAATTTTGCTCTAGTGCTTCACTTATATCTTTTTAGAGCACGGTGGTGGTTTTATTTTATAGAAATAATTGATCTCTCATGCTTCACTTATATTATTTTGAGAGTCTTTTATAATAGCATGGTAATTTGCTTTGGCTGTAAATTAGTCCTAATATGATAGGCATCCAAGATGGGTATAATAAAAACTTCCATATAGAGTGCATTGAATACTATGAGAAGTTTGATACTTGATGATTGTTTTGAGATGTGAAGATGGTAATATTAGAATCATGCTAGTTGAGTAATTGTGAATTTGAGAAATACTTGTGTTGGAGTTTGCAAGTCCCGTAGCATGCACGTATGGTAAACGTTGTGTGACAAATTTGAAGCATGAGGTGTTTCTTTGATTGTCCTCCTTATGAGTGGCGGTTGGGGACGAGCGATGGTCTTTTCCTACCAACCTATCCCCCTAGGAGCATGCGCGTAGTGCTTGGTTTTTGATGACTTGTAGATTTTTGCAATAAGTATGTGAGTTCTTTATGACTAATGTTGAGTCCATGGATTATACACACTCTCACCCTTCCATCATTGCTAGCCTCTTCGGTACCATGCATTGCCCTTTCTCACCTTGAGAGTTGGTGCAAACTTCGCCGGTGCATCCAACCCCCATGATATGATACGCTCTATCACACATAAACCTCCTTATATCTTCCTCAAAACAGCCACCATACCTACCTATTATGGCATTTCGATAGCCATTCCGAGATATATTGCCATGCAACTTTCCACCGTTCCGTTTACTATGACACACTTCATCATTGTCATATTGCCTTGCATGATCATGTAGTTGACATTGTATATGTGGCAAGGCCACCATGCATTCTTCATACATGTCACTCTTGTTTCATTGCCCATCCCGGTACACCGCCGGAGGCATTCATATGGAGTCATACTTTGTTCTAGTATCGAGTTGTAATCTTTGAGTTGTAAATAAATAGAAGTGTGATGATCATCATTAATAGAGCATTGTCCCGGAAAAAAGGCCAAATAAAGGCCAAATAAAAAAAAGATAAAAGGGACAATGCTACTATCCTTTTTCCACACTTGTGCTTCAAAGTAGCACCATGATCTTCATGATAGAGAGTCCCTTATATTATCACTTTCATATACTAGTGGGAATTTTTCATTATAGAACTTGGCTTGTATATTCCAACAATGGGCTTCCTCAAATGCCCTAGGTCTTCGTGAGCAAGCAAGTTGGATGCACACCCACTTAGTTTCTTTTGTTGAGCTTTCATACATTTATAGCTCTAGTGCATCCGTTGCATGGCAATCCCTACTCCTCGCATTGACATCAATGATGGGCATCTCCATAGCCCGTTGATTAGCCGCGTCAATGTGAGACTTTCTCCTTTTTTGTCTTCTCCACACAACCCCCATCATCATATTATATTCCACCCATAGTGCTATGTCCATGGCTCACGCTCATGTATTGCGTGAAAGTTGAAAAAAGTTTGAGAATACTAAAGTATGAAACAATTGCTTGGCTTGTCATCGGGGTTGTGCATGATGAGAGCATTTTGTGTGACGAAAATGAAGCATAGCCAAACTATATGATTTTGTAGGGATAAGCTTTCTTGGCCATGTTATTTTGAGAAGACGTAATTGTTTAGCTAGTATGCTTGAAGTATTATTATTTTTATGTCAATATTAAACTTTTGTCTTAAATCTTTTGGATCTGAACATTCATGCCACAATAAAGAAAATTACATTGAAAATTACGCTAGGTAGCATTCCACATCAAAAATTCTGTTTTTATCATTTACCTACTCGAGGACGAGAGGAATTAAGCTTGGGGATGCTTGATACGTCTCCAACGTATCTATAATTTTTGATTGTTCCATGCTATTATATTATCTGTTTTGGATATTTAATGGGCTTTAATGTGCTCTTTTATATTATTTTTGGGACTAACCTATTAACCGAAGGCCCAGTTCAAATTGTTGTTTTTTGCCTATTTCAGTGTTTCCCAGAAAGGAATATCAAACGGAGTCCAAACGGAACGAAACCTTCGCGAGGATCTTTCTTGGAACAAACGCAATCCAGCAGACTTGGAGTGGACGTCAAGGAAGCAGCAAGGAAGCCACGAGGCAGGAGGGCGCGCCCCCCACCCTCGTGGGCCCCTCGCAGCTCCACCGACCTACTTCTTTCACCTATATATACTCTTATACCCTGAAAACATCCAGGGGAGCCACGAAACCACTTTTCCACCGCCGCAACCTTCTGTACCCATGAGATCCCATCTTGGGGCCTTTTCGGCACTCCGCCGGAGGGGGATTCGATCACGGAGGGCTTCTACATCAACACCATAGCCTCTCCAATGATGTGTGAGTAGTTTACCACAGACCTTCGGTTCCATAGTTATTAGCTAGATGGCTTCTTCTCTCTCTTTGGATCTCAATACAAAGTTCTCCTCGATCTTCTTGGAGATCTATTCGTTGTAATTCTTTTTGCGGTGTGTTTGTCGAGATCCGATGAATTGTGGGTTTATGATCAAGATTATCTATGAACAATATTTGATTCTTCTCTGAATTCTTATATGCATGATTTAATATCTTTGCAAGTCTCTTCGAATTATCAGTTTGGTTTGGCCTACTAGATTGATCTTTCTTGCAATGGGAGAAGTGCTTAGCTTTGGGTTCAATCTTGTGGTGTCCTTTCCCAGTGACAGCAGGGGCAGCAAGGCACGTATTGTATTGTTGCCATCGAGGATAAAAAGATGGGGTTTATATCATATTGCTTGAGCTTATCCCTCTACATCATGTCATCTTGCCTAATGCGTTACTCTGTTCTTATGAACTTAATACTCTAGATGCATGCTGGATAGCGGTCGATGTGTGGAGTAATAGTAGTAGATGTAGAATCGTTTCGGTCTACTTGACACGGACGTGATGCCTATGTTCATGATCATGCCTAGATATTCTCATAACTATGCGCTTTTCTATCAATTGCTCGACAGTAATTTGTTCACCCACCGTAATATATGCTATCTTGAGAGAAGTCACTAGTGAAACCTATGGCCCCCGGGTCTATTTTACATCATATTATTTTCCCGTCAACTAGCTATTTCTGTCGCCATTTATTTTGCAATCTTTACTTTCCAATCTATACAACAAAAATACTAAAAATATTTATCTTATTATCTTTATTAGATCTCACTTTTGCAAGCGGCCGTGAAGGGATTGACAACCCCTTTATCGCGTTGGTTGCAAGGTTCTTGATTGTTTGTGCAGGTACTAGGCGACTTGTGTGTAGTCTCCTAGTAGATTGATACCTTGGTTCTCAAAAACTTACGCCACTTTGCTGCATCACCCTTTCCTCTTCAAGGGAAAACCAACGCATGCTCAAGAGGTAGCAGTGCCATGTTAGACCAAATAATGTTTGAGCGCATGCGTTGGACGACACCCCCTCCCCCCCCCCCACCGCTGCCTCGAAGTTGGGAAACCGACATCGTACGTATTGAACTAGGCTTGGGGTTGGGTATGGTGTTCCGTTCGTAATGTAGTTGGTGGCCCATCGAAGTTGTGCATTCGGGATTTAAACACATCACACACCACCACACACATACATATTTTTGGGCCGCATGCAGTGTATACGGGGTCTTCTAATCGACCATGTCTCCCTTGTGCGGTTTTTTGTGATGACACGCATATCTGTGGGCGCCCCGAGTGTATATATATCATCCCTTTGACCGATAACGAGGGGTATGTGTTGGCCATGAATGGGTTCCTCCTAGTTTGTGTTAGGGCCGGTCACCTTCACATCTCGTTCAACCAAAGCTCGAGCTCATGCGTTGTCAGGATTCCCTCCCACATGCTCGGATTGCTGGATTTGACCTACACCGTACGCTGCGTATCTCATCCTTAACTACCTGACCTTCATGGTTGTTGTATGTATCGAGAGGTAGGCACCACATCTAAATTGTACATTATTCTATATTGAAAACACACATCACCCCTTCCAACGTACATCAGTTTGGGCCGCATGCAAGAGGTGCTGGTTTTGTGGTCCCTCTCGTGCGATTTTTATGATGGTTCAATCTATTGGCCCAAGTGGTTTATCAACAACAATAGTTGTCGTTTGACCAAACGGTAGATTCACTGGTCTGTCTTATGGTAGGTCATGGCGACATGCATGTATGACCAAAGTATCATTACGTGCATCTGCCCCGCTGACACGAAGTGGGAGGTGGTGGGTCAAGCACCCTAGCTAGCTACAACATTATGTCATTATAGATATATCCAAGGGTGCTTTCGGGTTTGCGAGGCAGGTGCCACCGAAGTTGTGCATTGTGTATTTAAAGTTTTAAACATCACACCCAATATTCCTACATATATTTGGCCACTTCCAGGTGGTTCTTAACTTCTGGCCCCTCTCGTCGATCTTCGATGATGCGCCCAACCGTGGGCCCGCGCGGTCAAAGTTGTGCATTGTAATTTTGAACATCACAGACCACCCTTTTCACTCATATATATTTGGGCCACATGCTAGTGTGGTTGTCTTCTGACCCTCTCTAACATTTTTTTGCTGCAAAGACTCTGGTGACGCTCAACGGACACGGGTATAATGTCTTAACCGTGTGCGATGCAAGTGTGCTATGAATCACCACGACTGCGTAAGCGCGAGCAAAGGTGGAGGTAGTGTCTCAACCGTGTGCAGTGCAAGTGCGCTGTAAAATCACCACGGCTACGCAAGCGCGAGCAAAGGGTGGAGGTACTGGCTTAACCGTGTGTGATGCAAGTGCGCTGTAAAATCACCACCTGCGCAAGCTAAAGGCGGGTAGTTTATTTAGAAATCAGGATGACCCGTGTGCGATAGACCAGCTAGCTAGAAATCTAAAAACAAACTACCCGCCTTGAGCGTTGCAAAAATCGGCGGTTCCGCCAGTTTTCCTTATTATCATACACGCATATTCTTATAGGACCGTGCGTGGTCTTGGGTACTCCCGCCCCGCATCAACTCCTTTACCCAAATTTTAGTAGTCGTCGTACTTCAACCGTCGCCCACACTCCTCCAACACCGACCTTATAGTAAAATTGCAGTAGTCGAGGCATTTGAATCGTCGCCCTCCCTCATCCACCACCATATCCACCCACCATTACTAAATTTTCAGTAGCCGCGGCATATCCTCAAACACCACCCCCCTCCACAGTCCCCCACCCGGCCCCC
>NC_057799.1:342579467-342587406 GCF_018294505.1 Triticum aestivum
CCCTCAAACCCTATCTCGCCGCCGCCAACCCCTGTTGGTTTTCCCGTTCCTCCTAGCTTAGATAATAAAGTTCAGGTTACCCAGCGATTCCCATACCGTCGCCCCACTCCCCTGAGTTTTTAGATGAGTCCTGCGGTGTCCCTCCCCGCCAGATCCACATTCCCTGCTCAAAAATCTCGCAGCCTAAGCTCGACCATGTATCCCGGGGAGCCCGACGAGCGTTCGGCCAAGAAGAGGTTTATCATGGCCTCTCCGGCGGACGTTGGTGAGGTGGCCGCCGTTCACCCGACCTGTCGATCCCAGAGCAACACGTCGCCGCGGAAGCCAGCGAAGATGTTGACTACGTTGCCATGTCGAAGGCTTCATGTCAGCGGGCTAGCGTATTACTGTATCTCGGGAAAGCTAGCTATGACATCAAGCTCGTCGACAGCGATGGCTTCACGCGGGCCATGTCACAGGTTAAGTGGTCCATCCCCAGCCCCTCTGGTTCAACCACCGTCGATCTCTTTGACGGCCCTGCCGCTGATCTCCTCCGCCAAGCGGTCAAGGATTTGCGATCCTTGTATGCCATCGAGCCCATTTTGTCATTTCTGAAGGACACGTTCTACGGCGGCGGCCTGGGATCCTCAATTGCCAAGTCAGATCTCATCACCCCGACCACGATCACGAGGAGGGCACCCACAAAGGTTCTTCCAAGGTGAAACAACCCGTTTGTGACATCAGAGAGCGCACCATGGGTCTGTGCTCTTCCAACTGGAAGGATCCCGTCCATGACATGTGAGGCAACATCCTATCAGCAAATCTTACCTTTTAAAGCTTGCCAGCCTGTACCCTTTGTTGTAGTAGCATTTGCCTTGCGGTGTTTTAACTGTGTCATGTTCAATTATTTCAGTTATGCAAAAAATGTATCGTTCAATAGGGCTATGTGATGTTTAAGTATGAATTGTCCACTTCAGTTTCACGAATGGCTATATTTGGTTGTTTATAGTGAGTAGATGCCTTGTTTATCTGTATTTGGTTGTTAGGTTGGTTGGAGTGAGCATTTTTTCAGTTATCGAGCAGATGCCTTGTTTATATGTATTTGGTTCTTAGGTTGGTTGCAGTGAGCATTTGTCCAATTATCAAGCAGATGCCTTGTTTATCTGTATTTAGTTGTTAGGTTGGTTCCAGTGAGCATTTTTCCAGTTTTCAAGCAGATGCCTTGTTTATTTGTATTAGCTGTTAGGTTGGTTGTAGTGAGCATTTGTCCAGTTTTCAAGCATATGCCATGTTTATCTGTATTTGCTTGTTAGGTTGGTTGTAGTGAGACTCTGTCCAGTTTTCAATGGCTATATTTGGTTTTTATACTGATCATTTATGCCTTCTTTATTTCAATCATTCATAATGTGATGTTCATTATGTGCAAGTCAGAACTGTGCCGCTTGACTACATCAATAAAAGTTTGAACGGCTAATATTTGGTTCCAGTTATGCCTGGTGTAGTTAACACATGCCCTTTATTTCAGTTTTACACATTTATCCAATGTGATGTTTAAGCATTACCTATGTTCTATTCATTTTCAACAATACCAGTTTGGATTGCAATATTTGATGGTTGTTAAGCCCGTTGTCGGTAACATTGCCTTCCATTTTATATCTGCTTTAACAGCATGCTGAAACCAACACATTCAAGCTATCATTTGGAGATGATGTTGTTTACCTTTGTTATATTTGTTTGATGTTAAGGTTGTTGTACTTATCATGTCTTTCCACTACTTATGCAGGAAAACAATGGGAGTGGCCACCATTTTCCGCCAAGGTTAGTTTCATCCCTCGGTTTGTACTCCCCCCGTCGTTCCATAATGTAGTGCATATAGATCCAGGCCTGGACACTTGTTAGCTTCTAATATTGACTTGTTGCTTGTAGATACATACGCCCTTGGCAAGGATACACGCATCGACCCTTTTTGTGTATGGGGTAATGAGATATTCATGAACAAGCATCAAGTGAGGAAACTGATAAGGATTATTAGCAAAAATATACGAATGGTGGCAAGCAAATTATTTTTTATGCTCTATCCAACACAACAATGAGCTGTAGGATGGTAACTACAAACTCTACAGCCTTCTCTTTTTACTACCCACAATGAGTTGTTAGACAACAACGTTTGAATCTTTTTCGTTCGCATTGGTTCCCAAAGCAGTTCACTCAAGATTACCTCGCAAAGTACATGATTGGTGAATACGCAATGAAGGTTAAAGTATTTCATCCAGACTACAATGAGCATTGAGAAGTCCTAATGAAGACAGTGAAGGATGGACGGGCAGCCATCACAAGGGGTTGGCCTAGAGTCGTGCGCGCATTACGCATGGAGGAGGGCACAGTCGCGGAAAGGGGTTAAAAACCATTTGTATAGCACCTCGTTGTACTAGTGTGGCAAGATCATATAGCGAGTAGCTGGCTATACTATTAACCATGCTCTTATCGCCCACCGGGATGACCGCCTGTTGCTGCCCAATGGCTAATGCCATGTCCCCCCACGACTGTAGAAGCTTCCCTCCGTCGTCTAGCTGCTTCCCGCATTTCCCCTGTTTTTTGCCGCCTGCCCACCTATAGAACCGCCTCGCGCCGGCCAATTCCTCTCCAAACACCCAGCGAGGTGGTTGAACTGAACAAGTCTCAAGTCTAGACTTGTTTCTAGTGGATTCGTTGAGGTGGCACCGGAAGGTTGTGATAGCTGACACTGGCAAAATAATTGACTACCACGTTGGAATAAATGAGCATGGGGCCCACTTGTGAGCGTGCTAGACGGACGAAGTAACGCAAGACAAAATGGAGCACAGAAGGGCGTGAATCGATTGGCTCACGTGTGATGACCACTGGAGCAATGCACTCAGTTTGTACGTAAACAAATTCGTGCCAACACGGCCGAATTTCATTACATGTACATAAAATAACCGGTTTCCACGTGGAGTGGGTTTCTCGGATTCCACGCAGGTTTAATGTAGGCGTTTAAAGGCGGCGAGGAGGCTCGTTCAGCCGGGCGTGCAGCGGGCGGCGGCCTCGGCCAGCGCGCCGCTTCAATGGTGGATGCAGTGAGAGATCGCGCCCGCCCTATGCCGCCTTGACCATGGACCTTAGTACATTAGTCGTTTGATTCATAGGATTCAATCCTATAGGAATTTTTACTAGTATGGAATCACGTCACTACTACAACATTTCATTGGAAATCTAGAATCCGCTCCAACTTTTTTTCACTTCCTTTCTTTCTCCCGTGGCATCAAACACTCAGTGCTAATACTCCTTTGTTTTTCCTATTCCTGCATTTTAAGAATCCTAGTACTTGCTCTAAATGATGTGCGAATCAAAGAAAAGAAACTGAGGGAGTACTTGCCCTAAATGATGTGGATTTCCATTCCTCTTGGTCAATGTGTAATTCTCTATATGTACAGTCTTTCACGGACGGCGGGAGTAGGTTGAGCACTTGTGAGCGTGTGTGTTGCATCGTGTGCTGTGTGCCGCATGGATGCGTGAGTGTTGCATGCGTGCATGTGTACGTGTGAGTGTTGCATGCATGCATGCATGAGGCTTCTACTCCCTCCCATTGACATGTTCATATTTCAAGCTTCATTAAAACGTTGCATGCAAGAATTAAGAGAAAACTCACCGATGCATGTAAAAGTTTTGGTCTTTTGTTCTTCACGCATGCACGCATGCATTACAATTAATACGTTCGTAAACACAATTTTCTTGAGGAAAACGAGCCCATTATTGATGATTTTTTGTTGACCTGCATCATTTACTACTACCTTGGTTGATGATTTTTTTATTGACCTGCATATAAACCGGAAGGAGGGAGTAGGTACTAGTACTAGTAGTACTCCTACATAACTGGCGTCGGGTGCCTTGGCCAATGGTTCGTGTTGTTGGACAAGATGAGAGTAGAGGCATAGGGATACTGTAGATAGGAAGTCTTGGCGATCCATTATTCCCCATCTCGGTCATAGAGAACCACTTATTCACCTAGTCAGTGAAGTGACAATACACGCTGCAACAGATGGGACACTTAATTAATAAGCTGAGCCAGCGTGTTGGTGCTACTAAATCAGCCTTACCCTATACTGCCATCATGTTTTCCAGTGGAACACGCTTCCGCAAATACGCCTATGCACCTCTCTCTTCCATTAACTGACATATGGTCCCTCTTGTGGTAGACCCACATGTCATTGGCTTAACTATTTACACTCCGAAGGACGGAGGGCCACGGAGGGTAGTCCGAAATTATTAGGTCGGACGAAACTGAGACCCTGCTTTTTCGCTTGGCTCTGTTGGCATTGCGTTTACTTGTTGGGTGGATTAACTTACCGAGAAAGAAGGGACTGCATGCAAGCGCGACGGTCAAGACTACACGCAAGGAGGAGAGAGATGGGGCTGCATGCAACCGTATTAATTAATATAAGTAGCCAATGCATGCCCGATTTAAGGGGTCTTTCTCTCTTTCCCATACCCAGCTGTGTAGGCGGAACCAATTATTTTCTATAACTGGCCAGAGTTATTTTTGCCTTGGTCTTAGAGGTTCTGATGGATGTAGTACTCTCCCCAAAAAGGGCCGACCATGTCCATGGCTAATCCCTCCGTCTAGGTGTATAAGTCATAGGTTGTGCGTCGTGACCAAGGTGAAGAGAAAAATGAGAGATTTTAATGCTTATTTGCTAATTAATAGCATTGCATGCAATGAACTGACCACTGCATTTCGTGTTTGAAAGTCTAAGCCATTGATGTCATACGCGCCCCCACATCTCTTATTGGTTGATTCCTTTATTTATGTCAAGAGAAACAAGAAACAAAGTGAAAGTTAATGCATCGCGTCCAAGTGTTTTGGGATTATTTGGTTTTCATAAGATGACTACACCTAGACGGAGGGAGTACCATCCCTTGCTCCGTCAATGAGTGCGTGCATGATTCACGTTCCAGTGAAGAAAATAATGTTGCGTATGTGCCATCGAATAGAATAACTTCATTTATAAATAATGCGCCACCGCGTCATGGTCGAACTTTGATTCTATCATGCCTGGTTCCCGACCCACCACTGGCAACTACTACACTCACCAAATAATCACGTGAGCTGCCTCTTTGTACATAAATGAGCTCACCGTGTACCCGCGCATGAGTACGAAAGAGGCAAAGAGTACCTGTGTCGGTGCCTGCACCTGTTCTCTTCATGCACATATTCCTTTTTTTCGGGTGAGTCATGCACGTACTCCACCTACGTTTGTGATCGTTGGTGAGTCTCTCCTACTACTTACTCCATTTTCTTGCATGACCCGTGGACCTGGATGCTAGATGTCCCACGTGTCGGGAAAACGAAGAAGAACGCTTTCCTACGACTGAGAAGGAGCAAGGAACCTCGCAGTGGAACTTTCTGGACTCTTAATATATTTTATATATTCATCGATATAAAATCAACCCAATCTTATTCACATATAGTAGACCTCTGAAACACGGCATCCTAGTGTAGTTTACATCATACATGGCACACCTCACGCTATCACCATATTTCTTCGCCTCCGTGCGACACCTAGCTATAGTAATCCACCAGCTTGTATCATTTCTCGCTCCTCGTCTCTCTCAAAGTGCGGCGGGCTGGCGATTTTGCCGTCTATTGGGGTCAGTTAGCGACATGCCAAGAGCATTCTAAAAAAATTACTGTACTCTATTGTTATGCCAAGAAGAGGAAGCACTTTGACCGACAGACCAAACGAGACAGGCGTGTTGTGCCGTGAGTGGGTCCAGTTTCTTGTTTTGAACTTGTTTGGTGTAGTAGTAACACTTGGTTTTGCACCTTCGTAGAATGATGAAAACCCCCTCTAAAAAGGCGCTTTGCTTTCTGGTAATCCCGTTTACCGTTCTTGTTTTGTGCATTAAATTTTTAAGTGCCATGGTTAAGATATAATTAACCAATGCATGTAAAACATTCTTGTTTAGTGTTGTAGTACTCCTCGCGCATGCATGCGTTGCGATTAGCCCTTCATCCATGCGTTGCGATTAGTAATGTATTCTTCGAGGTTGACTTTGACTATTGATAAGATTTTATGTAATTTGGAAATTATATCATTCGAAGATCCATTCACGTATGACATTGACGATATGCTTTGAGAAACTTGCATGTTAGTTAGTCTCAAAAAACGCTTTAGGCCCTATATATACATCGACACACAGAGTACATGATACTAGCAAATGCTCACCATCTAGTAGTTCATTAGTTGGTTTCGATTTTTGAATTGAGTAGTGCTAGTACACTTGATGTTGTGTTGCTACTGTCCAATATTCGCATGTGGTAGTTTCTAGAATAAAAAAAGGAGGTAGTACTTATTGTGAGAAAGGTGAAGTGATGGTTGCTTCGTCCGAGCAACTTAGTACCCTGGGAATATTGGAATACCAGCGGATTCAACGGAAGAGTGAAATGATGGTTGCTTCGCCCGAGCAACTTACTGTGGCGAAGGTGGGGCTCTGTGATTTGACTGCTCACTAGTCATTAGTACTCCGGCGCAGCAACCGAGTTGAATCTCCCCTGCAGTTGTGCACTCAATATTGGTGCATGGCAGGTGGAGCCGGATGAAGGATGTCCCACATGTCAGAAAAACAAAGTTGAATGGTTTCTGGCATTGTTATCAATCTTTCAGGACTTGTTTATATGTACGCATAATTTTCTAGCATAATGAAATTGTACTGTAATACTATAAAGGTTCCAGCTTTGGTTCCCGCGAAAAAAAAGGTTCCAACTTAGGATTCATGTGTCCTCTTGCCTCAACATTGTCCCGTTACAACATTCCATCAAATACAAATGAAACTACCATGGGTGCTAATGCATCTCAATGATTCGCAGATCAACGCTAATATTCACATCACAACTGAAGACAAAGTTGTGGGAAGGTGTACAAATAAAGAAAATGGAGTATAATTGATCGATGTTGTTCATAGCACTACAAAAAAAAGACACATCCGTGACATTTTGGGCCAAACGAAAAAAAATTATGTCATACATATGACACTTCTATGACGATAATTGTGACAAAACCCGGTATCATCATAGATGTGGTGGGCTCCTACTTCTATGACAAAAAATCATGATAGAAAATGGGCTTTTCGTCCTGGGCGGGCCGGAGACGCAGCTGCATGACATTCTTTGGGCCGTCCATGACGGAAAAAACCGTGGTAGAAGCGAGGGCGAGGAAAATTTCGGGGAGTTCCCGGTTACGGTGGGAGGTCGGGGCCGAGCGATGCGCGTTTCTCTCGTACACGTACGCGCGTGTGTGCGAGGCGTTGGCTCTAACTGAACCCGGGCGAGGCGTTGGGCTCTAACTGAACCCGAGCGATTGCACTGCAGGCTACGCGTTACTGAACCCGAGCGATCGATCGATGGCTGTTAACTGAACCCGATCGAGCGATTCCTTCGCTACTGCTGCTAACTGAAGCCAATCGATGCTGCCTTTGGGATGAACACTGAGCGTTGCGGGGGGGGTTGGCTGAACAGTGAGCGGTGGCGTTGCCTCTGGATGAACAGGACCCCGTGGTGTGGTGGAGGGCTGGATGAACAGTAGATGGTGGAGGGGTGCCCGTGGAGGGGTGGTTGAATAGGACCCCGTGGTGTGGAGGGCTGGATGAACAGTAGACGGTGGAGGGGTGCCCGTGGAGGGGTGGTTGAACAGTAGCCGGTGGAGTAGCGCGCGGTGGAGGCTGGATGAACAGGAGCCCGTGGAGGCTGGAGGAGGTCGACGGTAGCCCGTGGAGGCTGGAGGGGGTCGACGGTGGAGATGAACAGTATCCCGTGGAGTCCCATTTTGCAGTACGCCACACCCCTCCCGATGAATAGGACCCCCGTTTCGACCGTAGGAGGTCCGTTTCGTCCGTTTTGCGGTACGCCACACCCCTCCCGATCAACAGGACCCCAGTTTCGACC
>NC_057799.1:342887646-343073405 GCF_018294505.1 Triticum aestivum
TAGTCGTGGACTTCCTTGCTTCAGTCTTCTGAACATCAGTCTTGCTTCGGTTGTTGCGAGCAAGGGTCGTCTTCTCCCTCTTTCGCTTGCGGATATCTTCCAGACTGCGGCGTTCATTCTCCAAGGTAATGGCCTTGTCAACCAGAGTTTTACAATCTGGGAAAGTGTGTACAACCAGTTGGCATCTTAGTGCCGGTGCCAAGCCGTCCAAGAATTTTTCCATCCTCTTGTTCTCTGTCATGTGCTCGTCGTAGGCATAACGAGATAGTTGGGTAAACTGACCGTTGTATTCTGTCACTGACATGCCTCTTTGCTTGAGGTCATCAAATTCTCTCTTCTTGATTTTTATGATGCTCCTAGGGATGCGTGCCCCACGAAAGCCTTCCTTGAACTCTTCCCAGGTGATGTTGTGTTCACTGGGATGCATGTGTAGGAAGTTTTCCCACCATGCTGCAGCTGCTCCAGTAAGGAAGTGTGGTGCGTAAAGCACCTTCTCATGATCTGAACACTGAGCGATAATCAGCTTCCTTTCGATGTCACGAAGCCAATCATCGGCTTCAAGTGGCCTATCAGTGTGAGCAAACGTTGACGGGCGTGTCTTCTATAGTTCAGACAACTTGGAGTGTGGTTGGTACGGCTCACGGTGGTTCCCCATATTGATGACATGATTCATCATCTCTTGGTGCTGTTGCTGGCTTTGTTCGAACAGGCGGCATACTTGAGATAAGGCTGCTTCGCTGTCCTGTTGACTGGACTGTCCCTGAGTGAAGTTGTTGCTAGTCTGTGTCCCATAAACTTCTTCTGGCTGATTGGGCATGGAACGAGTCCACTGACGAGACATTTTTCCAGTCTGGGGTATTATTTAGCAAAACTCATGAGAAGAACTGTGTGGCACAAGGAAAGTCTTGCAAAGGCAAAAATTTAAAAGACCTCAAGATTTTTCAAGAAAACATAAACGATTTCGCACGGAGAAGGACCACTTAGCACAAATCTTACACGCGAAACGCAAATACACGATACAGCACTCAGGATGTGCGTACACATTCCTGACATGTTATTAGGCTAGCACACTCCTTCGGAAAGCAGCGTACACGACTACTACAAACTAACGTACAGATAAAACACAACATACATGCAGACACAACGCGCGGCTACTCGGCGTTCTCAGTCGGAGATGGTGACGATGTCCTTCCCCTTGCCGAGGGCAAGACTCAGCGGCGCAGGAGACTCGACCTCCACCTCCTCTCTAGCAGGCTCCAGACGCGTAGCACTGCGCTGTGGTGATGGCGCGGGTGCGACAGGCGGTAGTGCGTGCGCGGTAGGCGGTGCAGCTCTGACTGGAGTAGGAGCGATGACTCGGTCGAACTCCTTAGTGGTAGGCAGACGGTGAGCAGTGGCCAAAATGGCCGGTGCATAAGATGCTGAAGACGAGACGAATGTCAGAGGCGGTGCCGTGTGGAGAAGCTCCTTCCTGCTGGCAGGACCGCCCCGAACTAAGTCCATGCGGGCAGCCACAAGATCGTCCACGAGGTTGTCGAAAGATTCCTCCAGAACCTTGAGGTACTCAACAACCATCTCGATGGCTTCATCTCGCTCTCCCCGATAGCAAGCGAATGCATAGTGACAAGTGTATGGCACATGGCATGGGAGGTAGCGGTAGCGACGAGTCTTCATCATGGGAAGAATGTCCCGAAGGCGAGCTATCGCCTCCCGGGCAGCCATCTGCATGGCATGCCTCTCCGTAGGCATGGCCCTTCCCACAAAACGGAAGTGGCGAGATGCAGAACGTCCTCCCTTGAATTGCACCACGGCCTGGTGCATAGACACGTCGTCGCTGAGCTTGTGCTGATAAAGCGTGAACTCCGGACGAGTCGCTGGCCCGATCGCGAGCTTGGTGATGGAGACGAGGAGTTTGACAAACCCCTCGGGCACGTTCGAGAACACTCGAGTCTCGCAGTTGCTGCCAGCCATCTACAAAAGTAGGCAAGAATTCTGAGTAGTCATGTCATAAATTTATGATGACCAACAGAAAAATAGCTACATTTGCAAAAATGCTGAAAAAGCACAAGGACGCTAATAACCAATTAGCGATCGCACCTAGTGGCTTCCTACAGTCAGCCTGGCTCTGATACCAAGCTTGTCACGACCGGTTTTTCAATAAAAATATTTATTGAGAGACTGATCCCTTTTACGGACCAATAGAGAAGAATTCCTTCTTACTGATAGACAATATCTTGATCACAGAAGAAGAATACCAGGAGTACTGAATATAATACAAGGTTGAGCGGAGACAGCTCAACAATTTATTACAAACACGCCAATAAGACAAAAAGGCGGATAGGGTGGCATAACTACTAACTCACGATAACAACGGTGGTGGAAATATCACAGCGGAGTGGGTGATGTGACTCCTGAAAACTACAGCTCTTCGAGCGTCGGAGTGAGGCTCGAGGAGACTTATTGCGGGTGGCGGAAGCGTATATAATATAAGTGACCAATATCCAGGATCGCACGGGACTGACTGGGACTCCTCTAGGCGTCGGACTCACTATCAAACTCCTCATCCAAGAGATCGCCTTCGTCAACATCTGGCCAAATCAACAAGCCAGGTGAGTACTATGAAAGTACTCGCAAGACAGTGCGAACATTAGATATAACAAATGTAAACATGATGCATATGAACAGATTTAACAAGTGCACTCAGACATATAGATAACATTGCATGAGAAATAAAGGGGAAGTCGGGCGGTAGTCCTCCCGAAATCCCAAGGTAAATACTGAGGGCCAAACGAGTGTCTGAATGACTCCTCGAGAGGAAAATGCAGGAATAACAATGCCGCAGTCGGGCGTCAAGGCGACACCACATAAAGGGCTTATAACGGAAAATAAATGACAGTGCATGCCACAGTCGGACGTCTGAGCGACATCACATAAAGAGCTTATATTGGAAGTAAAAGACAAACGTGCCATAGTCGGACGTCTGAGCGACATCACATAAAGGGCTTATATTGAAAGTAAAAGACAAACATGCCACAGTCGGACGTCTGAGCGACATCACATAAAGGGCTTATATTCACAACTTAGTAGCTCATGAATTTAAATCATATCAAGAGAATAACCAGGTATGAGATAAACAACAGGGTTAGTCCATCCACAGGAATAATGTTTAACCAAGTTTACCACTCAAGCTTATTCACCGGGGAAAGATATAACACGAGGATTTGACATGGACATGGATACACTGATCACGTTACTTGACCATGGATACGATGACTCGGAAGGATTTGACTCTGCAAAGTTTGTACTTTAACCACAGCCAACGGATTTCAGTAGTCACGGGGACTAGTTCCGTTTACGGTGTTTTGGAAGAAACACATCTAACCAGTACACACCCATTCAACATTCCGAAGCCAGGAATCACCCTCGGCAACGTTCAAGAAAAACCTTGAGACGGGGAGGCTACAACCTCGCGTAGCATGGGATCAAATTTATATACGCGCGCTCTAAGGGGTGCCCCCCTCTCGGTCCCAACCGGAAACACCCATGCCCCCTGACCGGATGACTGGCTTTAATCCAGGGCCATGGAACCCTCATCCGGCCCCTCTATTTGGTGTGTACACGGAACGAGGTTACCAACTTACTAAACCGCATTTTGGCAGAAAACATGTGGTAGCACGGAAGGGGGAAGAACGATAACGTGACTCCGTCCACCTCAACGTCGGAAATTTGTCGGATGACGCAAGGCTGGCATGCTACAACAGTACCACCTTACTGCCCTTCATGTCACCACATGACTAGGCCATCTCTCTTGAGAGATCACGGTAACTTCGGAACACACGGGTAGTTGCCTTGCATGCAACGAGATACTCACCGATGCTCTTATGCCATGCACAACCATTCACGCAAACATGCAAAACACCTATCATATCAAAGGTTCAAACATGCTTGCCTGGTTCGGAGAAGTCGGAGTCTAGCTCGGCGAAGTTCGCGGCTCCGTCACCTCTTCCGGAACCTACGGTATAGCGAAAATGCATACTAACGTGAAAACCAATGCGTGCATAAAATTTGTTCCAAAAATTTTCCAAATAAATACTATAAAAAACTAGACAAAAATATAAGACTGTCAAAAAAAGAATCACCCAAAAATCACTTTTTATTAAAAATTTATAAGGGTTTTAGTCCAGGGACTAATCTGTAATGAAACAGAAAAGATCCAGGGACTTAACAGAGAAAGCAGAAAACGGTTCGAAGAGAAACGCGCAAGCCCACAGAGGAAACGTACTTTGCCCGAAGGCGCCAACAGAAAACGGTTTGCGGGGAAAGAAAGAGAGGCTGACGTGGGGGGTCCACACGTCAGGTTCAAATCCTCGCCGGCGCCCGAAGGCTGCGGTGGTCGCCGGCGTCGAACCACGGCGAGTCAGGGAGATCGGAGTATACCAAGAGGTTCAGCGTGTCCTTCCGCGTCGGTGGGTGGTGGACTTGGTCGTCGGAGAGCACCACGTCGACCGCGACACTTTCTCCGGCGGACGGCGGCTCGGGCGATGGTGGAGAACTCCGGTGGGTGCTGCAAACTCCGAATTGAAGCGCGGGTTAGGAGAGTGGATGCATAGGGAAGCTACTGGCAAGAGATGGGAGGCAGGGGTGCACGCACGGGAGCGAATCGAGCTGGATCCCGTGGCGGGTCGCGGCGGCCGGAGTTGGGGAAGAAGGCTCCCTCGGGGCTCTTCCAGTGGCTAGGCGTGGTCTTGGTGGAGTGCAGAGGTGGTGTGGGTGCTTGTTGGAGCTCGGGGCCTCTATTTATAGGCGATTCGAGGGGGTGGCCGTGAACGGGATCGCTCCGGCGAGTGATTACGGTGAGGTAGTGGATGTTCAATGGGTTTAGGCGGCTAGGCAGCATCAGTGAGATTTACTGGTCCCGTTCCACTGCTAAACTTGACTGAACATTACAGAAACAGTGTCCGGCAGGTGTTCGATGAAATGATTTGGTAAGCAGATTTTTTTTCTGGAGCTGGGATTTGGTGAGGTGACCTCTCAATGCACCCAGAGGCTGCCTGATTTTTCTCAGATTTTTAGGAGAAGAATTTAAATGAATTTCATCAAATTTGGCAAATCTGGTCCAAACTTGCAGGAAGTATGGTTTGAAAATTTTGAACTGGAGACCAGTGGATCTTCATGGATCTTGGTTGAGGGTTCAAAGGACTAGCTACGGAAATTTGTTTGGAGGCAAAATTTAAAGCAGAAAGAGTAGCTCCTTTGTAAACCTCCAAGGATCAAGATAGAAGGCAGAAATTATTTTTGATAAGAAATAAATGGAAATAAATATATGGAGTGGTTCAACTTGTTGGATTTGAAGTACGTCATGATCCCAAGATGAGGAAAGGCTTTTGAGAGGTGGTTTACACTAGGGTCATGGCAAGAGAGATTTTTGAAAGTGGAAAGGATTATTCCAAAAGCCATATGATTATTTTAAAAGAGTTTTCAAAAGGAATTTTCCCAAGTGAAAAATATTTTGGTTTTGAGTCCAAATAGGAGGGAAAACCTCCAAGACCAAAATCAAGTCTTGGGTGAATCCAAAACAAAAACACTAGCCATAAAAGAAAATATTTTGAGAGGGAAAGTTCTTTAGAAGAAAAATTTAAATCACCTCCCTCAAATCAAATAAAAGTTTTGAAAAAGCCAAATAAAATTTTGGGTGTCACACCAAGCCATCCCTCTACACCCCCACATCCTATTCCTCTCCGACGACGGCAGCCCACCCCGCACCAGAACCAGTGAACCCTCATACTCCCCTTCGCCTACGGCCACACTGCCGCATCTTCCCTGGCTCCTATTCATTCCTGTCCGAAGCCTCGTCGTCGTCCTCTGCCTTGGTGCACTCGCAACGGCGCCACTGTCCGGCCTTGTCAACATGGTGAATCGGGACGGGACTGTAGTTGTGAGTATGATAGTAGGGACCCACCAGGTCCACTCTAGAACGCAAGCAAGTGCCGCTTTAATACTTCGATGCACCCCTTGATTTTTTACTCTAATCTACCCTGGTGATATCTGGTACCCACATCATTGTAAAAGTATAGTCAAATAATGATAGAATTGCACAAGGAGCGGCTAACACCTGGGATCCAGCATCTCCAGTAGTTTTTTTCATTTTTCAGATGGAGCATTTGAAAACAATTGAGCAGGGTATAAACTGGGTTGTGTGGTGTTTGTGGCCCGTGATGACCCACAATTATAGGGGATCAATCGTAGTCCTTTCGATAAGTAAGAGTGTAGCACCCAACGAGGAGTAGAAGGAAATGACAAGTGGTTTTCAGCAAGGTATTTTCTGCAAGTAATGAAATAGTCCGTAACAAGTAGTTTGATAGCAAGATACTTTGTAACGAGCAAGTAACGGTAATAGCAAATAAAGTGCAGAAAGCTAGCCCAATCCTTTTGTGGCAAACTACAGGCCAAAATGGTCTCTTATAATAAGCAAAGCGTTCTTGAGGGTACACGGGAATTTTATCTAGTCACTTTCATCATGTTGGTTTGTTTTGTGTTCGCTACTTTGATAATTTGATATGTGGGTGGACCAGTGCTTAGGTATTTTCTTACTTGAACAAACCTCCTACTTATGACCCCCTCGCAAGCATCCGCAACTACGAGAAAGGTATTAAGATAAAATCTAACCATGGCATTAAACTTTTGGATCCAAATCGGTCCCTTACGAAGTAGCGCATAAACTGGGGTTTAAGCTTCTGTCATCATCTAATAAATACTCCACAATGCATTCCCTTAGGCCCAAATATGGTGAAGTGCCATGTAGTCGATGTTCACACGACACCACTAAGGGAATCACAACATACATATCATCAAAATAGCGAACACATATCAAGTTCACATGATTATTTGCAACATGACTTCTCCCGTGACCTCAAGAACAAAAGTAACTACTTACAAACAATAATCATGCTCAAGATTAGAGGGGTATTAAATAGTATAATGGATCTGAACATATAATCTTCCATCAAATAAACCATATAGTAATCAACTAAAAGATGTAATCAACACTACTAGTCACCCACAAGTACCAATCTAAGGTTCTGGTACAAAGATTGAACACAAGAGATGAGCTAGGGTTTGAGAGGAGATGGTGTTGTTGAAGATGTTGATGGAGCTGGCCCTCCCAAAGATGGAAGTGTTGTTGGTGATGACGATGGCGATGATTTCCCCCTCTGGGAGGGAAGTTCCCACGGCGGAATCGCTCCGCCGGAGGGCAAAAGTGATCCTACCCAATTTCCGCCTCGAGATGGCGGCGCTTCGTCCTGAAAGTCCCCTCCTGATTTTTTCTAGGTCAAAATGACCTATATGCCAGAATATGGGCACCGGAGGTGGGCCGAGGAGGGCACAACCCACCAAGGAGCGCCTGGGGGCCTGGCGCGCCCAGGTGGGTTGTGCCCACCTAGTGGGCCTCCTCTGGTAGTTATTTGCTCCAGTATTTTTATGTATTGCAAAATAATTCTTCCTAAATTTTCAGCTCATTTGGAGATGTGCAGAATAGGTAACTCTGACGTAGCTTATTCAGGTCCAGAATTCCAGCTGCCAGTAGTCTCCCTCTTTGTTTAAACCTTGCATATTATGAGAGAAAAGGCATTAGAATTACTCCAAAAAACATTATTATGCATAAAAACATTTTAAATAACAGTAGGAAAACATGATGCAAAATGGACGTATCAGCCCGTCTAACAATGTGGCTGCTCCCTCCTCTTTCCCGAGTAAAAATATGCGAAAGTTTGAAAATCCCACATATTCTTTAGTTCAAAATTTTAACTCTGGTCCTAATGAGAAAAATGGGCAGCAATTCTAAAAATGGTAAATGGTCTACAATAAATTCCATATGAATTAGCAAATGGGATGTAAATTAACAGAATAATAGCAAATGGGATGTACACGCCACAGATTTCGAGGCTGACTTGTTCACGCAAGGATTTGCCAAGTTATATTCGATACACGTGTTGGGAAACGTTGCATGGAAAACAAAGAAAATCTACGCACACGCAAGATCTATCAAGGAGATGCATTGCAACGAGAGGGGAGAGTATGTCTAGGTACCCGCGTAGACCGTAAGCGGAAGCAATTGTTAACACGGCTAAGCAATTGGCGTGCTTGTGCTAGGCGCCCCCCTCCCACATATATATAGGTGGGAAAGAGGAGGGAGCAGCCACATGAGGTGCCCCCAAGTAGGTTGAATCCTACTTGGGGTCCTCCCCAAGTGGCGCCCCTCTTTCCTTATTGAAGTGAGGGAGGAAGGAAGGAGGAGGTGGCGCCCCCCCTTTCCGTTCTCTCTTGAGGAGGGAAAGGCAGGAGGGGCCACCCCCCTTTCCTTCCCTAGGGCCGGCCAGCCATGTAGAGGGGCGCACCAGCCTCTAGAGGGCTAGTCTGTCCCCCCTTTGGCCCATTAGGCCCATACACTTACCAGGGGTGTCCGGAACCCCTTCCGGTGGCCCGATGACTACCCGGTGCACTCTTAAACTCTTCCGGTGTCCGAATATCATCGTCCTATATATCCATCATTACTCTCGACCATTTCGAGACTCCTCGTCATGTCTGTGATCTCATCCGGGACTCCGAACAAAATTCGGTCACCAAATCATATAACACTATATCGTCAACGAACGTTAAGCGTGCGGACCCTACGACTTCGAGAACTATGTAGACATGACCGAGACACCTCTCCGGTCAATAACCAATAGAAGAACCTGGATGCCCATATTGGCTCCTACATATTCTACGAAGATCTTTATCCGTCGAACCTTATGACAACATACGTAATTCCCTTTGTCCATCGGTATGTTACTTGCCCGAGATTCGATCGTCGGTATCTTCATAGCTAGTTCAATATCGTTACCGGCAAGTCTCTTTACTCATTCCGTAATACATCATCTTTCAACTAACTCCTTAGTCACTTTGCTTGCAAGGCTTCTTATGATGTGTATTACCGAGAGGGCCCAGAGATACCTCTCTAAAACACGGAGTGACAAAACCTAATCTCGATCTATGCCAACTCAACAAGCACCTTCGGAGATACCTGTAGAGCAGCTTTATGATCACCCAGTTATGTTGTGACGTTTGATAGCACACAAGGTATTCCTCTGGTATCCGGGAGTTGCATAATCTCATAGTCGAAGGAATATGTATTTGACATTAAGAAAGCAATAGCAATAAACTGAACGATCAATATGCTAAGCTAACAGATGGGTCTTGTCCACTATATCATTCTCCTAATGATGTGATCCCGTTATCAAATGACAACACATGTCTATGGTTAGGAAACCTTAACCATCTTTGATCAACGAGCTAGTCTAGTAGAGGCTCACTAGGGACACGGTATTTGTTTATGTATTCACACATGTATTTAAGTTTCCATTCAATACAATTATAGCATGAATAATAAACCTTTATCATGAATAAGGAAATATAAAATAACAACTTTATTATTGCCTCTAGGGCATATTTCCTTCAACACGATTCTAGCAGCAGTGCTTGTTGGATGTCCATCCGACGGCCCTCGTGCTTCTTCAATCTCTGATCTTCCTACTCCCGCCGCCTAAACCAGTGCCGGCGGGACTGCCTGCTCCCTCCTCCCATGGCCATCTCTGATGTCGCACAGGCTTCACCGGCCCACCCTACTCCCTCAGCTGGCCTGGCCATCCCTCTACCCACCCGCACCTCCTGCTATTCTTGGGCGACGGTAGCCTAACGTCGCAGCTGAACCAGTCAACCGTCATACTCCCCTCAGCGTGGGCATTTATATGTCTCCAACGTATCTATAATTTTTTATTTTTCCATGCTATTATATTATCCATCTTGGATGTTTTGTATGCGTTATTATGCTATTTTATATCATTTTTGGGGACTAACCTATTAACCTAGTGCCAAATGCCAGTTGTTATTTTTTCCTTTTTTTGTCTTCTATAGAAAATCAATACCAAACGGAGTCCAAATGGAACAAAAAATTGACATTTTTTCATGGACAAAAAGACACCCAGGAACCTTTGGGAGGAGGTCAGGGGGGCACAGATTGGCGACAAGCTCACAGGGCGTGCCCCAGGGGGGGCGCCCTGCAAGCTTGTGGGCCCCTTGAGGCTCCTCTAACCCTAATTCTCCTTCTATAAATTCCCAAATATTCCGCGTGGACCAGAGGGCACACCAAAAATACTTTTCATCCGCCACAAGTTTATGTCCTCGTGAGATCCCATCTGGAGACCTATTTTGGTACTCCGCCTAAGGGCGGTTCGATCATGGAGGGCCTCTACATCAACCTTGCTTATCCCTTCCAATGATGTGTGAGTATTTTACCATAGACCTACGGGTCCATAGCTAGTAGCTAGATGGCTTATTCTCTCTCTTTGATCTTCAATACAATGTTCTCCTTGATGTTCTTGGAGATCTACTATATGTAATCTTCTTTTGCGGTGCATTTGTCGAGATCCGATGAATTGTGGATTTATGATCAGATTATCTATGAATATTATTTGAGTCTTCTCTGGACTCTTTTATGCATGATTAAGATAGCTTTGTATTTCTCTCCGATCTATTGATTTGGTTTGGCCAACTAGATTGATTTTTCTTGCAATGGGAGAGGTGCTTTGTAATGGATTCAATCTTGCGGTGCTTATTCCCAGTGACAGAAGGGGACATGACACGTATTTGTATTGTTGCCATTAAGGATAAAAAGGTGGGGTTTATTCACATTGATTGGATCTATCCCTCTACATCATGTCATCTTGCTTAAGGCGTTACTCCGTTCTTGTCAACTTAATACACTAGATGGATGCTGGATAGTGGTCGATGTGTGGAGTAATATTAGTAGATGCAGGCAGGAGTCGGTCTACTTTTCACGGATGTGATGCCTATATTCATGATCATTGCCTTAGATATCATCATAACTTTGTGCTTTTCTATCAATTGCTCAACAATAATTTGTTTACCCACCGTATGTGTTCTTTCAAGAGAGAAGCCTCTAGTGACAACTATGGCCCCGGGGTCTATCTTTTATCTTATTATTTTTAGATCTATAAAACCAAAAACCCAAAAATACCTTGTTGCAATTTATTTACCTTTACTTTATTTTGCACTTTTACTTATCTTTTATACCTAGTCTATCAGATCTCATCCTTGCAAGTAACTGTGAAGGGATTGACAACCCCTTCATCACGTTGGGTGCAAGTATTTGTTTGTTTGTGTAGGTGTAACCATTGGTGACTTGTGTGTTCCTCCTACTGGATTGATACCATGGTTCTCAACTGAGGGAAATACTTATCTCTACTTTGTTGCATCACCCTTTCCTCTTCAAGGGAAAAACCAACGCAAGCTCAATAAGTAGTAGGAAGAATTCCTGGTGCCGTTGCCAGGGAGGATCTACATCAAGCCTACCAAGTACCCATCATAAACTCTCATCTCTTGCATTTACATTATTTGACATTTTCCTCTCGTTTTCCTCTCCCCCACTTCTAAAACGTTTTCAGAAAAACAAAAAAATATTTGCCTTCTTTCCTTTCGTCTTTTCGTTTGTTTTTTGTTTGCTTGTGTGCTAGATTGCTTGCCTTGTCACGATGTCTCAAGAAAATATTAAGTTGTGTGACTTTTCCAACGCTAATAATAATGATTTTATTAGAACTCCGATTGCTCCCACCACTAGTGCGAAATCTTACGCAATTAATGCCGCTTTGTTGAATCTTGTGATGAAAGAACAATTTTCTGGTAGTCCTAATGAAGATGTTGCATCCCATCTTAATACTTTCATTGAATTGTGTGGTATGCAAAAGAAAAAAGATGTCGATAATGATATTGTTAAATTAAATTTATTTTTGTTCTCACTACGAGATCGTGCTAAAACTTGGTTTTCATCCTTGCCTAAAAATAGTAATTATTTATGGAATCAGTGTAAGGATGTTTTTACTTCCAAGTATTTTCCTCCCGCTAAGATCATCTCTCTTAGGAACAATATAATGAATTTTAAGAAACTTGATCATGAACATGTTGCACAATCACGGGAGAGGATGAAAATGATGATAAGAAATTGCCCTACTCATGGTTTAAGTTTGTGGATGATCATACAATTTTTTTATGTTGGATTGAATTTTGCATCTAGGAATCTTTTAGATTCCAACGTGGGTGGTACTTTTATGGAAATCACATTAGGAGAAGCTACTAAACTCCTAGATAATATTATGGAAAATTACTCTCAATGGCATACCGAAATATCTTCTACTAGTAAAAAAAAGTGCATGTTGTTGAAGAAATTAATACTTTGAGTGGAAAGATGGATGAACATATGAAATTGATTGATAGCAAGAGTGATCCTATTGATCCTAATGATATTCCCTTGTCTACTTTTATTGAGAATAATAATGAATCTATGGATGTGAAATTTGTTGGTAGGAACAATTTTGGTAATAACGCGTATAGGTGCAATTTTAATCCTAGGCCGTTTCCTAGTAATTCCTCTAATAATTATGGTAATTCCTACAACAATTCTTATGGGAATTATAATAATTTTCCCTCTGATCTTGGGAATAATATTAAAGATTTTATTAACTCCCAAAAGATTTTCAATGCTATGGTAGAAGAAAAATTGCTTAATATTGATGATTTGGCTAGAAATGTTGATAGTATTTCTCATGAGATTGATTCTTTTAAGATTAGATATATGCCACTCAAGCTTGATATTAATGAGTGTCTAAAATCTATTCAAATATATATTACTGAAAGTAGGGAGAGAGCCGCTAGGATGCGAGCTAAGAGAGAATGGCTAGAAAAAGTATGTTCTAGTTTTCGCGATAATCATGATGAAGATCTTAAAGTAATTGGTGTGAATCATATTGAATCTTTGTTTGCTAATATAAAAATTGATAAATAAGGGACTGGAGGTGAGTCAACTTTAGCTAGAAGGCGTCCCAATAATTTGGAGGGTGAAGATCTTAATGAAAAAATTGATAAAAGTGGGTTTGGCGAGGTCAAAACTTTAACTAGTGATGAGCCCACTCTTTTGGATTTCAAGGATTTTAATTATGATAATTGTTCTTTGATTGAGTGTAGTTCCTTGTTACAATCTATGTTCAATTCACCTCATGCTTATAATCAAAATAAGGCTTTTACTAAACATATCGTTGATGCTATGATGAAATCTTTTGAAGAAAAACCTTAGTTGGAAGTTTCAATCCCTTGAGAGCTTTGTGATGAATGGGAACCTACTATTAAGATCAAGGTTAAAGATTATGAGTGCAATGGTTTGGGTGATTTGGGTGCCAACGTTTCCACTATTCCAAAAACTTTATGTGATGTGCTAGGTTTCCATAAACTTGATGATTGTTCTTCAAATTTGTGGATTCCACTATTACGAAACCTATGGGAAGAATTAATGATGTTTTTATTATTTCAAATAGGAAGTATGTGCGCATAGATTTTGTTGTGCTTGATATAGATTGCAATCCTACACGTCCTATTATTCTTGGTAGACCTTTCCTTAGAACGATTGGTTGAATTATTGATATGAAAGAACGAAACATTAGATTTCAATTTCCATTAAGGAAGGGCATGGAACACTTTACGAGAAAGAAAATTAAGTTGCCATATGAATCTATTATGATGGCCACTTATGGATTGAATACCAAAGATGACAATACCTAATGCAATATGCCTAGCTAGGGGCGTAAAAATAGCGCTTGTTGGGAGGCGACCTAATTTTATTTTATGTTTTTTTTGTTTTTGCTTCTGTTTTTCAATAAATATGTAACTATACTTCTGTTATGATTTTGTTTTAGTGTTTTAATTAGTGTTTGAGCCAAGTAAGACCTTTGGGGTGATTTGGGTGATAGTTGATTCCATTATGCTGAAAAACAGAAACTTTTGCGCTCAGTTCTGGAATTTTGTAAATTCACAGAAACGTGCTTTTGATCTGAGTTTTTTTTTTACAAAATATTGATATAAAAATTTACTACATTATCCTAATTTTTTAGAATTTTTTGAGATGAAGAAGTTTGACTAAAGTCCAGATTACTACAGACTGTTCTGTTTTTGGCAGATTTTGTTTTCATTGTGTTGTTCACTTGTTTCGATGAATATATGGGTAATATCGGGGGTATGAACCATGGTGAAGTTAGAATATAGTATATATAATGCAAATATAAAATTGGAATGAGTTTACAACAGCACCCTAAAGGTGGTGATTCGCTTTATTATACTAACGGATCTCACGAGTTTTCTGTTGAGTTTTGTGTTGTGAAGTTTTCAAGTTTTGGCTGAAGTTTCGATGGACTACGGAAAAAGGAGTGGCAAGACCCTAAGCTTGGGGATGCCCATGGCATCCCAAGGTAATATTAAAGGACAACCAAGCATCTAAGCTTGGGGATGCCCCGAATGGTATCCCCTCTTTTGTCTATGATCCATCGGTAAATTACTTGAGGCTATATTTTTATTCACCACATGATATGTGTTTTGCTTGGACCGTCTTGAATTATACGAGTCCTTTCTTTATTTGCTTTTTTGTTTTCCACATTCATCCTTGCTTTACACACCTTTTGAGAGGGACACACATTAATCATGAATTTATTAGAATACTCTATGTGGTTCACTTATATTTTTTGAGCTAGGTACTTGCTCTAGTGCTTCACTTATATCATTTTAGAGCACGGCGGTGGTTATATTTTGAAGAAATTGATGAACTCTCATGCTTCACTTATACTATTTTGAGAGTCTTATATGTAGTATGTCAATTTTCTTAGGTTATGAATTTAGTCCTAATATGATGGGTATTCAAGAGGGATATAATAAAAACTTTCATGAAGATCATTGAATATATGAGAAGTTTGATTCCTTGCATTTGTTTTGAGATATAAAGATGGTGATATTAGAGTCATGCTAGTGAGTAATTATGGTTTAGTAAGAATATTTGTGTTAAGGTTTGTGATTCCCGAAGCATGCATGTATGGTCTCTCTTTATGCTATGAAATTGGAGCATGATTTATTTTTGATTGTCTTCCTTATGAGTGGCGATCGGGGACTAGCGATGGTCTTTTCCTACCAATCTATCCCCCTAGGAGAATGTGTAGTGGTACTTTTGCTTCGAGGGCTAATAAACTTTTGCAATAAGTATGTGAGTGCTTTATGATTAATGTTGAGTCCATGGATTATACGCACTCTCACCCTTCCGCATTTTGCTAGCCTCTTCGGTACCGTGCATTGCCCTTACTCACCTTGAGTTGTGATGCAAACTTCGCCGGTGCATCCAAACCCCGTGATATGATACGCTCTTTCACACATAAGCCATCTTCCACAAAACTGCCACCATACCTACCTATTATGGCATTTCATAGCCATTCCGAGATATATTTTCATGCAACTTCCACTGTTCCATTTTATTATGACACATACCATCATTGTCATATTCCTTTGCATGATCATATAGTTGACATAGTATTTGTGGCTTGGCCACCGTTCATATTTTTTTATACATGTCACGCTAGATCATTGCACATCCGGGTACACCACTGGAGGCATTCATATAGAGTCATATTTTTGTTCTAGTATCGAGTTGTAGTTCTTTAGTTGTAAGTAAATAAAAGTGTGATGACCATCATTATTAGAGCATTGTCCCAAGTGAGGAAAGGATGATGGAGACTATGATTCCCCCACAAGTCGGGATGAGACTCCGGACTTAGGAAAAAAAGAAAAAAAGAGGCCAAAGAGCCAAAAATAAAAAGAGAGGAAAACTAGAAAAAATAAAAAAAATGAGAGAAAAAGAGAGAAGGGACAATGTTACCATCCTTTTCCACACTTGTGCTTCAAAGTAGCACCATGTTCTTCATGATAGAGAGTCTCCTATTTTGTCACTTTCATATATTACTAGCGTGAATTTTCATCATAGAACTTGGCTTGCATATTCCAATGATGGGCTTCCTCAAATGCCCTAGGTCTTCATGAACAAGCAAGTTGGATGCACACCCACTTAGTTTTATTTTGAGCTTTCGTACACTTATAGCTCTAGTGCATCCGTTGCATGGCAATCCCTACTCCTTGCATTGACATCAATTGATGGACATCTCCATAGCCCGTTGATTAGCCTCGTCAATGTGAGACTCTCTCCTTTTTGTCTTCTCAACACAACCTCCAAATCATATTCTATTCCACCCATAGTGCTATATCCATAGCTCACGCTCATGTATTGCGTGAGAGTTGAAAAAGCTGAAGCGCGTTAAAAGTATGAACCAATTGCTTGGCTTGTCATCGGGGTTGTGCATGATAAATACTTTGTGTTAAGAAGATAGAGCATGACAAGATTATATGGTTTTGTAGGGATAACTTTCTTTAGCCATAACATTTTGAGAAGCATAATTGCTTTCTAGTATGCTTGAAGTATATTGTTTTTATGTCAACATTAAACTTTTGTTTTGAATCTTATAGATCTCAATATTCATGCCACATTAAGAAAGGTTGCATGATAAACATGTTAGGTAGCATTCCACATCAAAAATTCGGTTTTTATCATTTACCTACTCAATGACGAGCATGAATTAAGCTTGGGGATGCTTGATACGTCTCCAACGTATCTATATTTTTTATTGTTCCATGCTATTATATTATCCATATTGGATGATTTATATGTGTTATTATGCTATTGTATACCATTTTTGGGACCAACCTATTAACCTAGTGCCAAGTGATGTTTTTCCCCTGTTTTTTTCTTTTATAGAAAATCAATACCAAACGGAGTCCAAATGGAACGAAACTTTTTGACGATTTTTCTTGGACCACAAGACACCCACAAACCTTCGGGGGGAGATTAGGGGGCCACAGATTGGCGACAAGCTCACAGGGCACGCCCCAGGGGGCGCGTCCTGCAAGCTCGTGGGTCCCTTGAGTCTCCTCTAACCCTAATTCTTCTTCTATAAATACCCAAATATTCCCCGTAGACCAGAGGACACACCAGAAATACTTTTCCGCCGTTGCAAGTTTCTGTCCTCGTGAGATCCCATCTGGAGACCTATTTCGGTATTCTGCCGGAGGGGGATTCAATCACGGAGGGCCTCTACATCAACCTTGCTTAGCCCTTCCGATGATGTGTGATGAGTTTACCACAGACCTACGGGTCCATAGCTAGTAGCTAGATGACTTCTTATCTCTCTTTGATGTTCAATACAATGTTCTCCTTGATGTTCTTGGAGATCTATTAGATGTAATCTTCTTTTGTGGTGCGTTTGTTGAGATCCGATGAATTGTGGATTTATGATCAGGTTATCTATGACTATTATTTGATTCTTCGCTGAACTCTTTTATGCATGATTAAGATAGCTTTGTCATTCTCTCCGATCTGTTGATTTGGTTTGGCCAACTAGATTGATTTTTCTTGCAATGGGAGAGGTGCTTTATAATGGGTTCAATCTTGCGGTGCTTATTCCCAGTGACAGAAGGGGACATGACACATATTTGTATTATTGCCATTAAAGATAAAAAGGTGGGGTTTATTCATATTGATTGGATCTATCCCTCTACATCATGTCATCTTGCTTAAGGCGTTACTCCATTCTTGTCAACTGAATACACTAGATGCATGCTGGATAGCGGTCGATGTGTGGAGTAATAGTAGTAGATGCGGGCAGGAGTCGGTCTACTTGTCACGGACGTGATGCCTATATTCATGAGCTTTGCCTTAGATATCATCATAACTTTGTGCTTTTCTATCAATTTCTCAACAGTAATTTGTTTACCCACTGTATGTGTTCTTTCAAGAGAGAAGCCTCTAGTGCAAACTATGGCCCCCAGGTCTATCTTTTATCATATTATTTTTAGATCTATAAAACCAAAAACCCAAAAATACCTTGCTGCAATTTATTTACCTTTACTTTATTTTGCACTTTTACTTATCTTTTATACCTATGTCTATCAGATCTCATCCTTGCAAGTAACCGTGAAGGGATTGACAACCCCTTTATCGCGTTGGGTGCAAGTATTTGTTTGTTTGTGTAGGTGCAACCATTGGTGACTTGTGTGTTCCTCCTACTGGATTGATACCTTGGTTCTCAACTGAGGGAAATACTTATCTCTACTTTGTTGGATCACCCTTTCCTATTTAAGGGAAAAACCAATGCAAGAAGTACCAGGCATCAACTGTTGTGTCTTCGCCAGATCTGGGTCGTTCCATTTCTGGGCCTCGCCGTCGTCCACCGCGTTGGTGATCTAGGTACGGCGTGCTCAACATGGTCAACAAATGACAGCCATTAGAATAGGGATGTATGTAGAGAGGCTGGCAGTAGGGACCCCCATGGTCCATGTCCAAACGCAAGCAACTGCCTCCTTATTACGCGAAAAAATGATTCCTCCCCCTGACATCTGGGGCCCACCAGCTATATCTTTGCATAGAAGGAATTGTCTCCTTATTACGCGGAAAAAAAACATTCCTCCCCATGACAACTGGGACTCGCCGGATTTGGAGGCTGGCCTATGGGTTACTAAGTTGACGCATACGCAGGGCTTTGTCAACTTAGTCAACAAACAATTCTAGTAGCAGTGACAATTGGATGTTAATCGAACGGTCGTGCTCCTTCTTCAATCTCCGGTCTTCTTACAGCAGCCGCCCAAACCAGCGCCGGTGGGATTGCCTGCTCCTGTCTCTCGTGGCCGGCTGTGCTGCCGCGCGGGCCTCACCGCCCCACCCTTCTCCCACCGCTGGCCAGGCCTTCCCTCTACTCACCCACACCCCCTGTTATTCTTCGGCGACGACAGCCTCAAACTGCAGCCGAACCAGTCAACCCTTGTACACCCCCTCCGCGTGGGCATCTATTGCCGCGTCTTCCCCGGCTCCAGGTCGTTCGCTTCCTAGGTCGCGCCGTTATCCACCACCTTGGTGCTCTCGGTACAGCGTCGTCAACGCGATCAACAAACGACAGCCATCAGAAGAGGACTGTGCGTGGAGAGGCTGATAGCTGGGTCCACGGCTGCACACAAGGAAGTGCCTCCTTATTACGCGCAAAATAATGATTCCTCCACCTGACAGCTCGAACCCACCAGAAGGGCCTCTGTATTTTGCAAAAAATCTTCCCCTGACAGCTGGGACCCACCAGCTTTATCTTCGCACGCAAGGAAGTGCCTTCTTATTACAAAAAAATTGATGACCCCTGACAGTTGGGACCCACCAAGTCGAAGCGTACGTAGCGTTATCTTTCTGGTCTCGAACATGTATGTACATAGTGGTCGATCGGTCTCTCTGCAGCGGTGAACCATGGCCGAGTAAGGAGCGGCACGTGTCGTAGTAGTGCCGCCGATGTAGCATGTCATGCAGTCCCATCTATATCGTGTACACGTACATACAAACACGCTGCAAGAAAGTAAATAAGGTTACGTACGTACATATGGGCAGGGTCTCGACCGCATACAGCGACGACGTCCTGTTCATCGGTAGCCAACTGGTTGGGTCAGAACAGAGGAAACAACATCGCGTTCACCGGGAGCCAAGCGACTGGGTCGGAACATATCCTGTTCATCGGGTGCCAAGCGACTGGGTCAGAACGCATCCTGTTCATCGGGAGCCAACCGGCCCAGACGGAACAGCTGAAACGGGATACGGCATACCGCAAAACGGAGGAAATGGACTTGTCGCCAACCGCCTACGGTCGAAACATAGTCCTGTTCATCGGGAGGGGTCTGGCATACCGCAAAACAGAGGAAACGGACTTCTGTTCAAGCGCCTACGGTCGAAACGGGGTCCTGTTCATCGGGAGGGGTGTGGTGTACCGCAAACGAGACTCCATGGGGTACTATTCATCCACCGTATACTGCCTCACTCCAGCCTCCACGGGCTACTGTTCATCCACCGTCGACTTCCTCCAGCCTCCATCGACTACTATTCATCCACCATCGACTCCCTCCAGCCTACACCTTCTATTGTTCATCCACTGCGACTTCCTCCAGCCTTCAACAGCTATTGTTCATCCAGCCTCCACCTACTACTATTCATCTAGCCTCCACACAGGGGCCTGTTCATCCACCCCCAACCTGCTGCAGGGGTGTGTGGCGGCCTCCTCGGGGTCCTGTTCATCCAGAGGCAATCACGGGGTCCTATTCATCCAACCCCCACCGGGAACTGTTCATCCATAGCCAACCAACTGGCTCGACTCATTCTACATATCGCCCGCGCGGTAGCAACGGTCACTGTTCATCAAGTGGCAACCCAACACCAGCTGGCTACGTCTCGCACGGGGGCTCGATCGGCTTCAGTAAGTAGCAACAGCGATTGATCACTCGGGTTTAGTTAACAGCAGCAGCGAAGGAATCACTCGGGTTCAGTCAGCAGCGAAGGAATTTCTCGGGTTCAGTTAATAGCCAAGGGATCGATTGCTTGGGTTCAGTAACGTAGCTAGTGCAATCACTCAGATTCAGTAAGTGAACGCCTCCCTCGAGTTTAGTTAGAGCCAACACGTCGCACACACACGCGCCTACGTACGAGAGAAATGCGCAAACCATAGTGCATCGCTCGGCCCCGACCACCCACCGTAAGTGGGAACTCCCCGAAATTTCCTCGCCCTCGCTTCTACCATGATTTTTCCATCATGGACGGCCCAAAGAATGTCATGCAGGTGCGTCTCCGACCCGCCCAGGACGAAAAGGCCAAATTCTGTCATAGAAGTAGGAGCCCACCACATCTGTGATGATACATGTTTTTGTCATAATTATCATCATAGAAGTGTCATAACCATGACAGAAATGGTTTTCATTCGGGCCATAATGTCACGGATGTGTCTTTTTTTGTAGTGCTGGCGGAACACTTCACTCTGAGCTGATCGAGGGGCTACGACGTAAGTTAACGTAGAGTCGAAGCCTCTTTCAGCAGGATAGCGAGAGACACATAGGTCAGACTGGGTACCAGTGGTCTGATAGAGACGTGATACTCGGCATCGGTCGGTGATCATCGGTGGTTCTCTGTAGTGGGGGTCTAGTGATGTGGGTTTGCAACCTTGGGAGACTTGACCGGGACAGTAGAGGCTCGACGCAGTGATAGCGGCGAGGCGTGCGGTAAGCACGGGATACAGCAACAGGCCAAGGCACTGGTGGTTAGACATGTGGTCAAACAAAGTGTGCGGAGGGTGATGAAGCAATGTTGGCTAGTATCAAGTTCAAGTTGGTGGCTAGATCTATCGGGTTTGATGCATCAGATGGACGAGTGTGGACCATGGGAATCTGAGAAAGTGACGAAAAGTCTGAAATTGTCAAAAGCTGCGAGAGTACATGGTCGTATATTCTATGGTGTTCAGTGCACATGGCAAAGTGTGGATAGCAAGTATAGAAGGAGGCCGAGTGCTATAGCTGTGGGACATGTCAAAGACTATCCGAGAAAAAAAAAGGTGAGACAACTGTGAATTTACTCTCAAGGTGACACAGGGAAATGGTGAAATTCCTTCAAGTTTCAGACAAGCGATCAAGGAGAGCAATGGCATTGAGTTCATGTAACTCTTATATGTTGCATCCAATATGTGAGTTGTTCACTTAGATGCAAATCAGTGATCGGTGTGTGATGGTATTGAACGGATACTCCGGAAGTGGGAGCACAAAGTAGAGTAATGAGGAACTTAATTTTGCTCCAGTGTTGACTGTGACGAAGAAGAGAAGGGACTACAGCTGCACGTGGAGTCACATGAAGTCTGGGAGTAGCAGCGGTGATCATGACATATCTCAAGTCCAATGTACATGGAGGCTTGATGCATGAACGAATCCAAGGGGGTGAAGAATATTCGCTAAGGTGGAGTTTGTTAGAGTTGTGTCGAATATTGTTTACAAGGTAGGTTACAATTGGACTTGGATTTATTCTCCTTTTTTTGCCGATCCAATCTCTCTTCCTTTTACCGAATATCTATCTTTTCTTTCTTTATCTGATTCTTTTCTCTTTCTCGAAGATGAACCAAGCACCAAGATCAGCTAATGATCTGATGATGACGAACAACAATAGTGGGTGGTGGCAGTAGAAGATGACAATGAAGTGGACAGCGGCGTTGCGAATGCGGCATGAACAAAACGTGACTAGAACTCGAAACTTAAATGACTAGACACTAAAACCAACAACTCGACACAAGATGCAGCCGAAAATTCAACAATGCAAAAATTAAGTGGCAATGGCGAAAAGGCTCAGACTGTCTTGGATATGGATGAACTAATCTAAATTTTTTGTGGCTTTTTCTTGGACTCTAGGTATGAAGAACAAATGCAATCTAGACTACGAAAAAACTGGAAAATCTCACCGAGCAACCTGAAAATTGATACCACTTGATAGAGGCGAGGGTCCTGATATTTTGATGAGATGATAACTATCGATTTGGTGGAGAACGACTTCGACGATCCGACTACAAACATGCACAATGTTGCGCCTTAGCAATCGCTAAACCAATCTCCTGAGGCTACTGACGATGCTAGAAGCACAATCAGCCAGACGACGAAGGTCTATTCCTGCATGCAATCGAAGAACAAACAAGGATACGATAATGCAATCTGAATATTGCGAATATATATGAAGTATTGATAAAGTGGGGATCCGAAAGCGGTCTTGGCCTGGTCATTGGACACAAACGAAGTTGCACTGGCTAACTTTTGACTAAACAAATCCAAGTCTAAACGGTGCCTCAAGGGCTATATTTATAGGGGAAAAGAGAGGGGATTCCATCTACCCCTGGCAAGGTGGGACTAAAACACCTCCTGAGTCGTTTCCACTATAATACGGACTCTAAAAACAGTCTAATAAGAGGCATTTCGAAATTACATGGGTGTGACCCAAAAATAAGGTGGTGCAGCATCTATAATAAGCTATGGACGAATTTTATGAATGGGCATCCTGTATATTCCGTCCATCTTCTTGTATGTCATCATGGTGGCTTCAAAGTGCGGAAGTCTTCACTGGAAACTTCGTTCTTGTTCCCTTCAAATGTGCCTTCATCTCCATGCTTGATCATGCTCCAATGTTCATCGTTCTTGTCCATGCTAGGCTGTCGTTGTTTAGTCACGACAGATGTCCTAGAACAAGGACTTAGTCATGAGGCCATCACATCACAACTAGGCAGTAGCTTGAACAGGGTTGGTCGGAATCGAGAGACGCGAGTTTTACCCAGGTTCGGCCTGATGACCCACAATTATAGGGGATCAATTGTAGCTCTTTTAGATAAGTAAGAGTGTTGAACCCAACGAGAAGCTTCAGCAAGGTAATGTCTGCAAGTGCTGAAATTGTAAGTAGCGGAGTAGTTTGATAGCATAGCATTAAACTTTTGGATCCAATCGGTCCCTTACGGAATAGCGCATAAACTGGGGTTTAAGCTCCTGTCACTCTCGCAACCCATCATCTAATTTCTACTCCACAATGCATTCCCTTAGGCCCGAATATGGTGAAGTGTCATGTAGTCGACATTCACATGACACCACTAAGGGAATCACAACATACATACTATCAAAATATTGAACACATATCAAGTTCACATGATTACTTGTAACATGATTTCTCCCGTGACCTCAAGAACAGAAGTAACTACTCAGAAATAATAATCATGCTCAAGATCAGAGGAGTATTAAATAGCATATTGGATCTGAACATATAACCTTCCACCAAATAAACCATATAGTAATCAACTACAAGATGTAATCAACACTACTAGTCACCCACAAGCACCAATCTATAGTTCCGGTAACAAGACTGAACACAAGAGATGAACTAGGGTTTGAGATGAGATGGTGCTGTTGAAGATGTTGATGGAGATTTCCCTCCCCAAGATGGGAGAGTTGTTGGTGATGATGATGATGATGATTTCCCCCTCCAGGAGGGAAGTTCCCCCCGCGGAATTGCTCCGCCGGAGGGCAAAAGTGCTCCTGCCCAAGTTCCGCCTCGAGACGGCGGCGCTCCATCCCGAAAGTCCTTTCCTTATTTTTTTTCCTAGGTCAAAATGACCTATATACCAGATGAGGGGCACCGGAGGTGGGCCTGGGTGAGCACAACCCACAAGGGCGCGCCTGGGCTCCCTGGCGCGCCCAAGTGGGTTGTGCCCACCTGGTGGGCCCCCTCTGGTAGTTATTTGCTCCAATATTCCTCAAATATTCCATAAAAAATTCCTTGTGAAGTTTCAACTCATTTGGAGTTGTGCAGAATAGGTAGCCTCACGTAGCTTTCCCAGGTCTAGATTTCCAGCTGCCGGAATTCTCCCTCTTTGTGTATACGTTGTATATTATGAGAGAAAAGGCATTAGAATTACTCCAAAAAGGATTATGGATAAAAACTTTATAAATAACAGTAAGAAAACATGATGCAAAATGGATGTATCAACTCCCCCAAGCTTAGACCTCGCTTGTCCTCAAGTGAAAACCGAAATCGAAAAACATGTCCACATGCTTTGAGAGAGAGGTGTCGATAAAAACAAAATACGGACAAAGAAGCATCATGTTCATTATTATAACAGCAATAAAATTAAACATAAGGATTTTATCATAGAACTCTTATCATATACTTCTCATGAATAAGTAACAGTTCATCACACAATCGAAGTATAAAGCAAAACCTCTATTAAAAACCAACAAACTATGTTCTGAGTCAACTTTGCAACTACAATTCATCATCTTTTCAGGAAGGGTCATGTATCGGAGCCTTTAGGCAAGTCCACATACTCAACCATCATATAGTCCTCTATGATTGCTAACACTCACCGCGTACACATGAGCAAAACATTTCAACCAGACACATAGAAAGATAGGGGCTTATAGTTTCGCCTCCCAACATATTCACCTCAAGGGTGATGTCGACAATAATAACTCATGCTATCTATATTCAACTGGACATATGTGCCTAGATCTTTCCTCACCACATGATGCTTGCCAAAGGAGAAAAATAAAAAGGAATAGAAGGAAAACTTTGACTCTTTGCATAAAAGTAAAAGATAGGCCCTTCGCAGAGGGAAGCAGAGGTTGCCATGCGCTTATTTGTTTGTATGCTCAACCCCTTAGTGCAAAAGAACGTCACGTTGAAATGCCCCTGGTGATAGCGACCTTTATTATGCAGTCTGTCGTTTTTATTCTTCACCATCACAAGTTCGTGCAACGCTCAATTTTCTCTTACACTAAATGATCTCACACATTTAGAAGCAATTTTTATTGCCTTTTTGCACCGATGAAAACTTACTTGAGGGGTCTTGCTCAAACCCTAGATAGGTATGGTGGACACTTGAAAATAAGATTTGGGTTTAAGGGTTTTTGGATGCACAAGTAGTATCTCTACTTAGTGTGGAGTTTTTGGCTAGCAAAGATAGGGGGCAAGCACCACATGTTAAAGGATCCAAGACAATATGACTTCTATGTTAATATAAACAAACATAAGCCATTAAGTTGTCTTCCTTGTCCAACGTCAACAATTTTGGCATATAATATTTTGATGAGGGCTCACAATCACAAAATATTTCTAGGATAGTATATTTATATGTGAATCTTCTCTCCCTTATTAATTCTTTCATGAGTTGCATCATTGACTAATTTATGTTTGTCAATCTCTAATAAAATTTTCTACTTATACTTTTCCTTATGTGGTGTCATCACCTTCCATAAGATTAGTATATGATCTTCTTGATTTTTTTCCTTTCTTTTATTTAATTCTTTCTCTTTTTCTTTCTTATCTCTTTTCTTTTATTTGCAACATGAAAGTAAAGAAAGCAAAAACTCAAACTAAACTTTATTATATAACTTGCACACGATTACAAGGATAGATCACTAAGCAAACTCTCAAAGAAGAAAGGATTGAACTAAACTTTAATTCTTCTAAAGCAAAAGATCGAACTAAAATAAGTAAAGGTAAAAAGATAATGGGATGATACGATACAGGGGCGCCTCCCCCAAGCTTGGCGGAATCCAAGGGGAGTGCCCATACCCGATACTCAGTTCTCCTTTGGTGATGAAGAAGAAGGTGGTGGTGATGAAGAAGAGATCTTGTCCTCGGATTTCCATGGCAGTGGTCCACCATCATAAGAGGAGGAGTGAGTCTCACGGGTCCTGCAACTAGCAGCCAAACTCATACCTTTAAACCTCGCCTCATATTCAAAGACATGGTTTTGGAGATCATAGATCTGGCTTTGGAGGAAGTTGATTTGCTCGTTGAGGGTGAAGACGATGTCCTTCATGGGCTTGCCATCCACCTTGAGATCACGAGAGAGGTCCGTGATCATGAGGTGATTGGCGTTGAGTCCACGCTCCACCATCCCCTTGCACCTGAAGACTTCCTGCTCCATAGCTTCAAGCCTGGCCTCCATGGTTCCAGTCCCCTTGGGTCCTTGCACATCGCGGAGGTGAAGCACCTCTCATGCATCTGGATGGTTTGAGGGTGCTGCACCACCTCCCGCAGATATGGGTTGATGACGTTCTTGAAGAACTTGTCCTTGGAGGAGCTTGAAGCAGCCATGGTAGATGGGATCTGACAGGAAACAACAAGGAAAATAAAACAGAGGATTTCTCCGCGATACGGTGGTTAACAGGTTCAGGAAGTATATATAGATTTTTATCTTGGAGGACAAGCATACGGTACAAAAACGGAGTCCGGAAGGTGTCCCGGGTGGGCACAACCCACCTGGGTGCGCCAGGCAAGCCTGGCGCACCCTGGTGTCTTGTGCCCACCAGGGTACGCTTCCTGGAAGTTTCTTATTTTCCTAATTTTCTATATATTCCAAAACTGACAAAAAATATTTTTGCGGATTTTTTGGAGTCCGTTTACTTACCGTATCATGCACCTCCTTATTTTCATGATTCTGGAGTGTTCCGGAAGGACTCTTTTATGTCTTCTTCCGGTGTCAAAGTTTGGATAATATTACTTTCAACATTAATGGGCATACCTGAGATATAATGTTTTATTCGTTGCCCATTGACAACCTTCGGGTTAGTACCTTTGACATTATTTATTTTGATGGCTCTAGACCGATAAACCTCCTCGATAACATATGGGCCTTCCCATTTTGAGAGGAGTTTTCCTGCAAAGAATCTGAAACGAGAGTTGTACAAAAGAACATATTCTCCGACTTTAAACTCATGCTTTTGGATTCTTTTGTCATGCCATATTTTAACTTTTTCTTTGAATAATTTTGCATTTTCATAAGCTTGGGTTCTCCATTCATCTAATGAGCTAATATCAAATAACCTCTTTTCACCGGCAAGTTTGAAATCATAATTGAGTTCTTTGATTGCCCAATATGCTTTATGTTCTAACTCAAGAGGCAAATGATAAGCTTTTCCATAAACCATTTTATAAGGAGACATACCCATAGGATTTTTATATGCTGTTCTATAAGCCCAAAGTGCATCATCTAATTTCTTAGACCAATTCTTCCTGGAACTATTGACAGTCTTTTGCAAAATTAATTTTATTTCTCTATTGCTAAGTTCAACTTGACCACTAGACTGAGGATGATAAGGTGATGCAATTCTATGGTTAACATCATACTTGGCAAGCATTTTACGGAAAGCACCATGAATAAAGTGTGAACCACCATCAGTCATTAAATATCTAGGGACTCCAAACCTTGGGAAAATAACTTCCTTAAGCATTTTAATAGAGGTGTTGTGATCAGCACTACTGGTTGGAATAGCTTCTACCCATTTGGTAACATAATCAACAGCAACCAAAATATGTGTATACCCATTAGAGGAAGGAAAAGATCCCATGTAATCAAATCCCCAAACATCAAATGGTTCAACAACAAGTGAATAATTCATAGGCATTTATGACGCTCACCGATATTACCTATTATTTAACATTCATCAAAAGATAAGACGAACTTGCGGGCATTCTTGAAGAGATTAGGCCAATAAAATCCAGATTGCAATACCTTGTGAGCAGTTCTATCTCCAGCATGATGCCCTCCATAAGCTTTGGAGTGACATTTCCGTAGGATTTGTCCCTGTTCATGCTCAGGTACACAACGTCTAATAATACCATCCACTCCTTCTTTATAAAGATGTGGGTCATCCCAAAAGTAATGTCTTAAATCATAGAAGAATTTTTCTTTTGTTGGTATGTAAAGCTAGGTGGTAAATATTTAGCAACAATGTAATTAGCATAGTCAGCATACCAAGGAGTACTATGAGCAACATTTATTGCAGCTAACTGCTCATTAGGAAAACTATCATCAATAGGTAGTGGGTCATCAGGCACATTTTCAAGCCTGGATAAATTATCAGCTACGGGGTTCTAAGCACCTTTTCTATCAGTGACCTGTAAATCAAATTCTTGTAACAAGAGAACCCATCAAATAAGTCTAGGTTTAGCATCTTTCTTTTCCATAAGGTATTTAATAGCAGCATGGTCTGTGTGAACAGTTACTTTGGAATCAACAATATAAGGTCTAAATTTATCACAAGCAAACAACACTGCTAAGAATTCCTTTTTAGTAGTAGCATAATTTCGTTGAGCACTGTCTAGAGTTTTACTAGCATAATGAATAACATTCAGTTTCTTATCAACTCTTTGTCCTAGAACAGCACCAATAGCATAATCACTAGCATCACACATAATTTCAAAAGGCAAGTTCCAATCAGGTGGTTGAACAATATGTGCAGAAATTAAGGCTTTCTTGAGTGTTTCAAAGGCTTCTAAACAATCATCATCAAAAACAAAAGGAATATCCTTTTGCAAGAGACTCGTAAGAGGCCTAGAAATTTTAGGAAAGTCTTTGATAAATCTCCTATAGAAACCAGCATGACCTAAGAAACTACGAATACCTTCTATATCTTTAGGACATGGCATTTTCTCAATTGCATCAACCTTAGCTTTGTCCACTTCAATACCTCTTTCAGAAATTTTATGACCCAAGACAATGCCTTCATTAACCATAAAGTGACACTTCTCCAAATTCAAGACAAGATTTGTTTATTCACATCTCTGCAAAACTCGATCAAGATTGCTTAAACAATCATCAAAAGACTTCCCATGAACAGAGAAGTCATCCATGAAACTCAACAATCTTTTCACAAAAGTAAGACAATATAGCAGTCATACATCTTTGAAAGGTAGCAGGTGCATTGCTGTCGTGGTATTCTCACGGGGGGCTTGCGAGTCGATAGATGCCACAAGGGCTTAGTGTGAGGGTAAGACTGCTGCTGATAGGCCCGGGAGCGGGTATGCGAGTAGCACGCGCTAGTTTACCCAGGTTCGGGGCTCTCCGGAGAGATAATACCCCTACTCCTGCATGTCTGAGTATCTGTAGTATATCTAGTACAGAGTTGCTCCTGGAGCTGTATCCAGATGAAGTAGTAGCAAGAAGCTAACTAGCTAGTGTGGCACATGAGCCTGGCCATGTGTGGCCGTGGGAGTGTGGTGCTCCTACGTGTGTGTGGATGGATGGATGGATGTGTGCCTTATATAGGCATGGCTAGCTTAGCATATAAGCTATGTGGTGGCATGGAAGCAAGGGGGTATGGTGGGGTGTCATGCTTGTCCCCTGGGTCACTTCATAAATAGTGCCAGGGGACAAGTGACACTATACATGATGGCATCGAGGTACAGCTGTCTCGTCCGCGGTATGGCCGCCATGTTGGGGTCTTGTCGATGTCGGGTTGCACGGGGTGCAGTCGGCAGCCGGCTGGTTGCTGCAGTCGGCAGCCGGCTGGTCAGCGCAGTCAGCAGTCTGCAGCCGGCCGGATGAGCAGTCGGACGGGGAGCCGGCAGGAGCGGCCGGGCAGTCGGACTGAGGGGCTTTGCTAGCCCCGATGTCTTGAATTATTGTCTCGCCGTCTTCGGGGTATCCGTGGCCAATTACTCCGACAGTAGCCCCCAAGCCTCCGGGCAACTTGGCAAAGTTGGGCGAAGGTTTTTTGGCGGGTGTTTCATGGAAATGATCATGCAAAAGACAAAGTTAGTCCACGCAGATATATCAAACGATTGCTTTTAGCACTGCAGGTTTTATGCGGAGGGTGCCGACTCGGTTTCGTCCGAGCCCCCTTCAATCTCTTTCATGTTCCCTCCGCTCTTTGGCTTGTGCTCTCGCTTGCCGGACAGCCGCTCTGCGGTCTGTGGCTGAGAGTGGGCCGTGGAGTGGAGTGTACAATACTCAGACTCTGGGAGCGCATTTAACCGAGCAGATACTCATAAAGAAAACGGCCGGGTCGCCCGAACCGCTTTTCTTCCCGGACGTTTTTCGCGTGGGTGGCCTCCAGCGTTCACTCTTGCTAGCCGGACAGCCGCTCTACGGTCTGTGACTAAGAGTGGGCCTTTGGTACCGCGCACGCTACTAAGCCGTCCGCGGGAACAAACGTCTCAGGCCAAGCGTCCAGCCCCCAGGCCAACTCTGGCTAGCGCCGGGGCGAACAGTATGCTCGGGGTTATCTGTGCTCTCGCGGTGAAAAAATATGCGGGTGAGGATCTCACATTGATTTTCGTGTAGCCGAGGCGGAGGTCGTCGAAGATAGCCGGCGCGGCTCGGCGCTCGCGGAGCGCGTCGGCGCACCCGCTGGGTGTAGCCCTCGAGCCTCAAGGCGCTGGAGGAGGGTCCAGCCGGTCGGGCCTAACCGGCCAGGCAGCAAGCAGAACGTAGTCAAGCCGGCCTGGCACAACCGGCCAGGTGGCGATGCGCCTGGCAGCGCCCTTTTTCTTCTTTCTTCTCTTGTTTTTGTTTCTTGCAATCTTCCGTGGGGGCGCGCCAGCGCACCCACTGGGTGTAGCCCCCGAGATTCGGGCCGACTGCTGAGCAGTCGGGCCGGATCTCCCGGCAACTACTTTGTCTTCTTCCTCGCGGGGGCGCGTCAGCGCACACGCTGGGTGTAGCCCCCGAGATTCGGGCCGACTGCTGAGCAGTCGGGCCGGATCTCCCGGCGACTACTTTGTCTTCTTCCTTGCGGGGGTGCGCCAGCGCACCCGCTGGGTGTAGCCCCCGAGATTCGGGCCGACTGCTGAGCAGTCGGGCCGGATCTCCTGGCAACTACTTTGTCTTCTTTCTCTTTTTCTCGTCAGCCGGCTCGGCATAGCCGAACCGGCTCATCGGTCGGCCAGGCAGCGAAGCGGGCAGACGAACCAGCCAGCCGAGCGGCGACGCGGGCGTTCGACCAGAGCAGTCGGCTGGACTGCAGTCTACGCAGTCGTACACTCTTTTTTTTTGCCAGTCGGCTGTGGGCAGTCGGCTTCCCACTTTCGTTTCTAGCCGGCTCGCACGCGAGTAGCCGGCCTCCACTTCTTTCTTTCTTTTCTTTTATTCCAGCTGATTCTCGGGCAGCCGGCCATTTCACCCGGTCACTCTTTTTCTTTTTTATTCTTTTTTGCTGGCTTGGGCAGCCGGCTTCTGTCCACCCAGCCTCATTTCTTTTTCTTCAGGTGTCGGCCATGGCAGGCGGTTCGAGCGGGACCCGGCGGGGGCGCGCGGGGCGCAGTCGGCCGTGGCGCTCGACGCGAGAGCCGGCGGCAGTGGCGCGCGACGCAGCCGGCCAGAGGCGCGGTAAGGGAGCCGGCGCAGGGGCGCGCGAGGCCGGGCGCTGGGTCACAGCGCGATGAGACGAAGGCGGCCCGGAGCGGGGCGGCCGGGTGCCGCCGGCGTGCGCGCAGCAGCCGGTGACAGGCGGTGGAGGAGCGGTCAGGCGCGGAGCAAACGGGGGCCTCAGACGCGGCGATGGAGAGGCGCGCGCGGTCTTCGGTGTGATGCACAGGTGCGCGGGAGTCGGCCTTGACGCAGACGGAGGAGTCCAGGATGCGGGGGAAGCCGTCGTGCGAGAGCTGGCCGGCCGGGTTTCGGGGAAGCCGGAGCCGGCGCAGAGGACCGGCGCGGAGCACCTAGCGGGGAGGAGCCGGTGCGGAGAGGACGGAAGCGGGGCCAAGCGGCGCCGGCGACGGGAGGCCGAGCTCGGGGCGCGGGTGGATGCCGGCAGAGGCGAGGCGGATGCGGCCGGCAGCAGCCAGGGCGATGCTGAGGAGGCGCGCGACGCAAGCAGGTAGCCCCGCGCGACGCAGGGAGGCGCTAGGCGGCGACGGCGTTGCAGGCAGCCAGGAGCGCGGCCCGCGGGCGTGGTGATGCGCAGGAGCCGGACGAGGCTTGGCGGAGCCGGCGCCGGGGGCGGCACAACCGGCACGGAGCGAGGCGGAGAGGAGGCCAGGCAGCCGGCGCGGCGCGAGGCAGAGCAGGCGGCCGGGGCGTCGGCCGGCGCGGCGCGAGACGGAGAGGAGGCCAGGCGTGTCGGGGCGGACGAGTTGGGCGCGACCGAGTCGAGGCGGTGGCTGGAGGAGTCGGCCGGGCGTCACGAGGCGGCGCAGCGGCGGAAGGCCGGACGACACGGGGGGCGGAGGACGCCGGCGCCAGGACGACGACGCGAGCCCGAGGCGGAGCCGGCGCAGGACGCGCGACCCGGCCAGCGGCTCCGGAGCCCGTAGAGTAGCGCGCGGGAGGCGGAGGAGCAGGGCCGGCACTGGTGTGGAGGCGAGCGAAGCAGCAGGCAGCTGCGGCGGAGCCGGAGCAGCGAGCACGTGCGGCGATATGAGCAGCGCCAGCGCGGGGAGCGCGACGATGGCCGCGCGCGATGGAGCGCTGCCTGCGGCAGCAGCACGGGGCTGGGCGTCGGGCCGAGCCAGGCTATTGTCCGGCCACTGTCTGACTGATGCATGGCCACTATCCGACCAATATACGGGCAGTATCCAACTTGTATCAGGCTAGCGAATGGATAGTGCATGGATGTATGGGGTAGTCTGGGTAGTATTTGTGTAGTGTATGGCCAATGGTTTGACCATTGTCTTAACTTGCATCTAGCTAGCTTGTCTAGATGATATTTGGAGTGGCAAACGCGCGCTTCGGCCGGAGCAAGGCACCACGCAGAGGGGAGCAGACGCGAGCGACGCGGCACGGCGCGCGCATCGATGCGGCCGACCGAAGCGAGGCACTGCACGCGCGGCGCGTGCGCGGACGGACGATCGGCATTGCAACGGTGATGATGACGAAGGCGGCGAGGCCGACGACGAGGACGCACCGTCCCGCGCGGCCGCTCCGGGGGCGGGTCGAAGTCGAGCCCCCGAGCGCTACCGGAGAGACGGCGCGACGCCGCGGCGGTGATGGCGAAGATGGTCCCGCCCGGACTGCGAAACCAGCAGCAGCGTGGTAGCATAGTAGTAGTACCACACCACGGTGGGCGCCAACTGTCGTGGTATTATCACGGGGGGCTTGCGAGTCGACAGATGCCACAAGGGCTTAGTGTGAGGGTAAGACTGCTGCTGATAGGCCCGGGAGCGGGTATGCGAGTAGCACGCGCTAGTTTACCCAGGTTCGGGGCTCTCCAGAGAGATAATACCCCTACTCCTGCATGTCTGAGTATCTGTAGTATATCTAGTACAGAGTTGCTCCTGGAGCTGTATCCAGATGAAGTAGTAGCAAGAAGCTAACTAGCTAGTGTGGCACATGAGCCTGGCCATGTGTGGCCGTGGGAGTGTGGTGCTCCTACGTGTGTGTGGATGGATGGATGGATGTGTGCCTTATATAGGCATGGCTAGCTTAGCATATAAGCTATGTGGTGGCATGGAAGCAAGGGGGTATGGTGGGGTGTCATGCTTGTCCCCTGGGTCACTTCATAAATAGTGCCAGGGGACAAGTGACACTATACATGATGGCATCGAGGTACAGCTGTCTCGTCCGCGGTATGGCCGCCATGTCGGGGTCTTGTCGATGTCGGGTTGCACGGGGTGCAGTCGGCAGCCGGCTGGTTGGTGCAGTCGGCAGCCGGCTGGTTAGCGCAGTCAGCAGTCTGCAGCCGGCCGGATGAGCAGTCGGACGGGGAGCCGGCAGGAGCGGCCGGGCAGTCGGACTGAGGGGCTTTGCTAGCCCTGATGTCTTGAATTATTGTCTCGCCGTCTTCGGGGTATCCGTGGCCAATTACTCCGACAATTGCATAAACCAAAAGGCATACATCTATAAGCACAAGTTCCAAAGGGACAAGTAAAAGTGGTCTTTTCTTGATCAGGTTGAGAAACAGGTATTTGTGAAAAACTAGAATATCCATCAAGGAAGCAAAAATGTGTGTGCTTAGATAATCTTTCAAGCATATGATCAATAAAAGGCAGAGGGTAATGATCTTTTCTGGTTGCTTTGTTTAGTTTTCTAAAATTAGTTACCATTCTATAGCCTGTAACAATTCTTTGTGGAATAAGTTCATTCTTATCATTAGGAACAACAGTTATACCTCCTTTCTTAGGGACACAATGAATGGGACTTACCCATCTACTATTAGCTATAGGATAGATTATACCTGCTTCAGAAGTTTCAATATTGCCGTTCTTACCACTTCTTTCATCTTTGGATTTAACCGACGTTGGTGATCAACAACGGGTTTAGCATCAGGTTCCATATAATTTTGTGCTGACATAGAGTGGGACTAATGCCCTTTAAATCATCAAGAGTATATCCAATAGCAGCTCAATGCTTCCTTAGAACTTTCAATAATCTTTCTTCTTTATGTTCTGAAAGGTTAGCACTAATAATAACATGATATATCTTATTTTCATCAAGATAAGCATATTTCAAAGTGTCTGGCAATTGTTTTAATTCAAACGCAGGATCACCTTTAGGTGGAGGAGGACCTCCTAGAGTTTCAATAGGCAGATTGTGTTTATGCAGAGAACGTTGTTCAAAGAAAATCTAATCTATTTCATTTCTTTCATGCATATGTAAATCATTTTCATGGTCTAGAAAATATTGTTCTAGTGGATCAGTAGGAGGCACAACAATAGAAGAAAGACCAATTAATTCATCTTTACTAGGCAATTCTTTTTCATGAAGTTTTTTTACTAAATTTGGAAAAATTAAACTCATGAGACTCATCACCAAAACTAACACCGACAGTTTGTTTCTCACAATCTATTTTAGCATTAACGGTGTTCAAGAAAGGTCTACCAAAGATAATGGGACAAAAGTCATCCTGTGGGGAACCAAGAACAAGAAAATCAGTAGGGTATTTTATTTTCCCACAGAAGACTTCAACATCTCTAACAATCCCAATTGGTGATATAGTGTCTCTATTAGCAAGTTTAATAGTAACATCTATGTCTTCTATCTCTGCGGGTGCTATGTCATTCATAATTTCTTGATATAAGGTGTAAGGAATAGCACTCACACTAGCACCTATGTCACATAAACCATGATAACAGTGATCTCCTATTTTAACTGAGATGACGGGCATGCCAACAACAGGTCTATGTTTATCCTTTTTATCAGGTTTGGCAATTCTAGCAGCTTCTTCACAGAAGTAAATAACATGCCCATCCATATCTTCTTCCAAGAGATCTTTAACCATAGCAATAGTAAGTTCTACTTTAATTTGTTCATCAGGTTTAGGTGTTCTAATATAGCTTTTGTTAACCACAGTTGAAACTTTAGCATGTTCCTTTATCCTAACAAGGGAAGGTGGTTTCTCAATATAAGTAGAAGGAACAACTGGATCAACATTATAAAGTATAGTTCTCTGATTTTTTTTCTTTAATAGGTGGGTGATATTTAAACCACTTCTCTTTAGGGAGATCAACACGACGAGAAAATGATTCACAAAAGGAGGCTACTATCTCAGAGTCAAGTCCATATTTAGTGCTAAACTTTTGAAAAGCATCGGTATTCATAAAAGATTTAACACAATCATACTTAAGCTTAATACCTGACTCTTTACCTTCGTCGAGTTCCCAATCTTCAGAGTTGCACTTAATTCTTTCCAAAAGATCCCACCGGAATTCCATAGTCTCCTTCATAAAAGAACCAGCACAAGAAGTATCGAGCATGGTTTGATCATTACGAGAAAGCCGAGCATACAAGTTCTGGATAATAATATCTCTGAGAGCTCATGATTGGGGCATGAATATAACATTGAATTCAGCCTCCCCGAAGCTAGAGCGATACTTTGTCCTTCAGGAGGCTAAAAATTATATATATAATTCCGAGCACGATGAACTAGATGCATAGGATAAATTTTTTGGTGGAACTCCAATTTCAATCGATTCCAATTCCAAGATCCAATATCATCGCATAGCCTATACCATGCCAATGATTTTCCCTTCAAAGATAAAGGGAAAAAATTCATAACTTCATCCCTGGGTAAACCTGCAAGCTTAAACAATCCACAAATTTGTTCCACATATATCAAGTGCATATCAGGATGTTCGGTTCGATCTCCTGCATAAGGGTTAGCTAGCAGTTTTCTATCATACCAGAAGGAATTTCATATTCAATATTTTCAGTAGGTGCAGTAGGTTGAGGGGTAGCTAATTGTGGTTCTAGTCGAGGTCAAGATACCCTGAACAAACCCCTCAAAGGATCGTTTTCCATAGTAACAAGTGACAATAAATTTCAGAACACTATATAAATGTTTCCTTACCAAATCCCACTTACCAAAGGCGCTTCACTCCCCGGCAATGGCGCCAGAAAATAGCCTTGATGACCCACAAGTATAGGGGATCAATTATATCTCTTTTCGATAAGTAAGAGTGTCGAACCCAACGAGGAGCAGAAGGAAATGACAAGTGGTTTTCAGCAAGGTAATGTCTGCAAGGGCTGAAATTGTAAGTAGCTGAGTAGTTTGATAGCAAGATAATTTGTAACGAGCAAGTAATGATAGTAGTAACAAAAGTGCAAAAAGGTAGCCCAATCCTTTTGAGGCAAAGGACAGGCCAAAACAGTTTCTTATGATAAGCAAAACGTTCTTGAGGGTACACGGGAATTTTATCTAGTCACTTTCATCATGTTGGTTCGATTTGTGTTTGCTACTTTGATAATTAGATATGTGGGTGGACCGGTGCTTAGGTGTTGTTTTTACTTGAACAAACCTCCTACTTATGATTAACCCTCCCGCAAGCATCTGCAACTACGATAAAAGTATTAAGAATAAATTCTAACCATAGCATTAAACTTTTGGATCCAATTGGTCCCTTACGGAATAGCGCATAAACTGGGGTTTAAGCTTCTGTCACTCTCGCAACCCATCATCTAATTCCTACTCCACAATGCATTACCTTAGGCCCAAATATGGTGAACTGTCATGTAGTCGACGTTTACATGACACCACTAAGGGAATCACAACATACATACTATCAAAATATCGAACACATATCAAGTTCACATGATTACTTGCAACATGATTTCTCCCGTGACCTCAAGAACAAAAGTAATTACTCACAAATAATAATCATGCTCAAGATCAGAGGAGTATTAAATAGCATATTGGATCTGAACATATAATCTTCCACCAAATAAACCATATAGTAATCAACTACAAGATGTAATCAACACTACTAGTCACCCACAAGCACCAATCTATAGTTCCGGTAACAAGATTGAACACAAGAGATGAACTAGGGTTTGAGATGAGATGGTGCTTTTGAAGATGTTGATGGAGATTGCCCTCCCCAAGATGGGACAGTTGTTGGTGATGATGATGACGATGATTTCCCCCTCCGGGAGGGAAGTTCCCCCGGCGGAATCGCTCTGCCGGAGGGCAAAAGTGCTTCTGCCCAAGTTCCACCTTGAGACGGCGGTGCTCCATCCCGAAATTCCTCTCCTTATTTTTTCTAGGTCAAAATGACCTATGTACCAGAAGATGGGCACCGGAGGTGGGCCTGGGTGAGCACAACCCACCAGGGCGCGCCTGGGCTCCCTAGCACGCCCAGGTGGGTTGTGCCCACCTGGTGGGCCCCCTCTGGTAGTTATTTTCTCCAATATTCCTCAAATATTCCATAAAAATTCCTCGTGAAGTTTCAGCTTATTTGGAGTTGTGCAGAATAGGTAGCCTGGCGTAGCTTTTCCAGGTCCAGATTTCCAGCTGCCGGAATTCTCCCTCTTTGTGTATACCTTGCATATTATGAGACAAAAGGCATTAGAATTACTCCAAAAAGCATTATTATGGATAAAAACATTATAAATAATAGTAAGAAAACATGATAAAATGGACATATCACGGACCCTCGCGGAGGAGGTAAAAGCCTACATCCTCCTTGATTGCTATTGATGATGATGATGATGATCTTGATTACAAGGATGGTGTCTCTCTACCTCTATCTCGAGATCTATTGACTTGTTTCTAATGACTTATCTCTAACTTGTCCTTTAGATGACCCCGGAGCCCACTATATATAATAGCAGGGTCTCTCGGGTTTACAATAGGTTTCGAGTCCTACTCTTAATTGGAGTCCTACTCTAAGTCTTGTTAATCTTCTGTGCCTTCCAAGTCAGGAAGTATCCATCCCGTGTATGATCCGTTGAGCCGGCAATAGTACACCGGGTCTCCTCTTCCGGACCAATCAACCCAAACCGGGTCAATCCTCCACTGGGTCTTGCTTCCCTTGCCAGGTCTTACTTCCCTTGTCAGGGATCTTTCCTCTTCTTGGACCTTCTCTGCGAGCCCGCCCATTGGGCTCTTGTCAAGCCGGCCTCCTGTCAGGTCTCAGCACTGAGCCCTGGATTCCTCTGTCATGTTATCTTAACCCGGAAAATGGGGATACCCATAGAGCCTTCAAGCTCTAGGCCGGGTCAAGCTTTTCGCTGGGTTATAACTATGGGGAATATCCCCAACATAGGCCCTTCAACTATAAGCAACACAAATGTATCTAAGTTAGGCAGCATCACATTCTCATGAACATTAGAAACTTTACCAAGAAACGGAAGTACCTGATAATTTAACTGGCGTGCGCGAGCTCTAGTAGTTGGTCCAATAGGTATAGCAGCAGGGGTTGTGGTGTAACTATGGTATCCATGTCCTCGTCACTCTTCAACCAAGAGGGCTTCAAGGTGAGGGGTCCTAGCCTCTTAGGGCAGTGGTGACGGGGACTTCATCTTCTGGGCCCTATCTCGCCATTTCTGATTACGAGACGACGGCCAGTCACTTTGTAAAGGATTTGAAAGCGTCACACGGACAATAATGGATGTAGGGTTGTTCCATACCTCGGGTGACTCCTTACCAGCATTATAGCCGACGTCTCCTTCCACTTCGGGGTAGTCATTTTGAGATGGGTTGAAGAGCGCCGTCCACATCCCATCGAGGTCGGTGTGAAAGAAGTCGCACACGATCGCCTTATGCTCGGGCTTGTAGCACCACATCGGGTTGGCCCTGAGCTAAAGGGGGAGGATACCGCGATGGAGCATAACATGGACTACATCCACCAACTTGATGCCCTGCTTGATCATGGCATCGGGCCTCTTTTGGAGCGCCTGAACCTCGGCTGGGTTTCCCCAGTTGAGACACTTCTTCGTCTAGGAGACGAGCCTCTTCGGGAGCTCGACCGTGAAGGCGGGGATCTTTGTCTGGCCTGGGGCGGGCACGTCGGTGATATAAAATCATTCCCTCTACCACACCTTGATGGTCCCCAGAAGACACCCTCTGTGAAAGATCGTGGATGTCGCCTAGAGGGTGGGGTGAATAGGCGCTTTAAAATAATTACAGTTTAGGCTTGAACAAATGCAGAATAAAACTAGCGTTTAATTTTTCAAGCACAAAACCTAAAACAACTAGGCTCACTTATGTGCACCAACAACTTATGCTAAGCAAGATAAACAACTAAGTAATAGCAAGATTTATGACAAGAAACAATATGGCTATCACAAAGTAGAGTGCATAATTAAAGGGCTCGGGTAAGAGATAACCGAGGCACGCGGAGACCCTTGCGGATGTTAATCTCCGTTTGGAGCGGTGTGGAGGCACAATGCTCCCCAAGAAGACACTAGGGCCACCGTAATCTCCTCACGCCCTCCCACAATGCAAGATGTCATGATTCCACTAAGGGACCCTTGAGGGCAGTCACCGAACCCGTACAAATGGAGACCCTTGGGGGCGGTCACCGAACCCATACAAATGGAGACCCTTGGGGGCGGCCACCGAACCCGTACACTTTGGCAACCCTTGGGGGCGGCCACCGGAACCCGTACAAATTGCTCGGGGCGATCTCCACAACATAATTGGAGACCCCGACGCTTACCCGGAGCTTTACACCACAATGATTGAGCTCTGAACACACCAACCATCTAGGGCACCAAAGCACCCAAGAGGAACAAGCTCTAGGGTGCCCAAACACCCAAGAGTAATAATCTTCTCAACTTTCACTTCCACGTATCACCGTGGAGAACTCAAACCTATGCCCCAAATGCAATAGCAAGGGCACACGGAGTGCCCAAGTCCTTCTCTCCCAAATCCCACAACAACAACTAATGCTACTGAGGAAAATGAGAGGAAGAACAAAGAAGAGAACATGAAGAAATCCAAGATCTAGATCCAAGGGGTTCCCCTCACATAGAGGAGAAAGTGATTCGTGGAAATGTGGATCTAGATGTCCTCTCTCTTTTCCCTCAAAAACTAGCAAGAATCCATTGAGGGATTGAGAGTTAGCAAGCTAGAAGAAGGTCAACAATGGGGGAAGAATACGAGCTCAAAAGGGATTAGAACCATTGGGGAAGAAGACCCCCTTTTATAGGAACCCCAAAATCCAACCATTATGTGCACATGGCATGCACAAGCAGTACTACCGATCCTAGGAGCGGTACTACCGCTAAAGGCCAAGTAGTTCAGAGAAACGACAATACTAGGTGGCGACGGGGCGGTAGTACCCCGCACGAAGCGGTACTACCGTGCCCTACTATCTCCCTAGTACCACGAGAGCAGAAAAGACTAAAGCAGCACAAAAATAACCAGTAGTGGCAGCAGCAATGGACTAACGGTAGTACCGCGCGGGTGGTACTACCGCCCTCTACTACCGTGCTACTGCCGCCCATTTACAGGAGCATGAAAACAAGCAGAAGAGAGTGCGGCAGCTCATAGCGGAAGTACCTTATGAGAGGTACTACCGTGGAGAGGAGCGGTACTACCGCTAGGGAGCTGAAAACCGCCCAAGGAAACAATAAAGCCTGAACTGCCATCACTTCTACAAATGAGCTTCGAATTGAGCAACCTCAAGCTTGTTGGATAGATGACAACAAATACTATCCAACAACGATAGGGGAGATATGCCTAAGATATAGAGATGTGAAACCTTTATGAAAGAGGAACCGGCATAAACTCCAACATCGAAAATGTCATAGAAGATGCATATGTGAACTCCGTTTTTGATGAACTCGAGCTTGTCATGAAGATGACCAAAAGCTCTAAAACTCACAAAGAGAAACACCAAACAAGAACCAAGAAAGATGATGCAAGGATGCAATGGTTTGAGCTCTCTACGAACGATACGATCAAGCTACTTACTTGAGAGCCCCCATTGATAGTACGACAATCGATCCTATAACCTGATCTCCCAACTACCGCCATGAGACCGGTAAAATAGAAAACCTATCAAGGGCAAACCTTTGCCTTGCACAAAGCCCACACTTGAGCTAGATGATGATGATCTTGACTTCCTCCAGTTGGACCACCTCTCTTGGTTGTGTTGGCTTGATGAAGACTACTTGATTGCTCCCCCATACTCCACTATGGGTGAGCCACTCTTCGGCACATCTTCACAAGTCCATTGTGACCATAATGAACAGCAAGCTTCAAGCATGATCTCTCGGTGATGCTCCACTTGAACTTGCACACCGCAATCTTGATGACGATCACCACTTGATGTCATCCTCCATGGGATATATGATATCTTCCTTTCGCTTGCACGACCACGGAAACATACCTAACCCCACAAACAACTCTCACACAGACCACGGGTTAGTACACAAAGCGTAATGGACAATGCTTACCATGCCATGAGATCACTTGATCACGCATTGTACATATTCTACGCTTTGTGTTATGATCAACTTGAATCATTCTTTGTACTTAGTCTTGATCAACCTTGAATCCTTCCAACTCTCTTCATTGAGATGGTGTCTTGAAGGTAAACATGAATGTTCGCACAATCTTCTTCTTCAAGACATGCTTGCAATAGGCTCAACTCTCACGTGATCAATCATTGGATAAATCCTTGAATAGCACCTTGGTCAACCCATATTCTTCAAATGGTATTCAAGCAATACCTATGGACAAACCCTTCAAATATAACTCAAGGCAACCATTAGTCCATAGAGATTGTCATCAATTACCAAAACCAAACATGGGGGCACCACATGTTCTTTCACTCCAGCCAGCGCACTTTTTGGAGCTTGCTTATCATAGCTCCGCCACACTCGGCAAGCTGGGAGCCGCTACTCTTCGGCTTGATGCTGGAGATCTTTAGCCTGAGGCCAAAGTGCGGTTTGACGTGCAGGAACACCTCGTAGATGGTGATAAAGGTGTCTATGTGGAGAATGGAGTCTGGGGCTAGATGGTGGAAATCCAACCCGTAATAATACATCAATCCCATCACAAAGGGATGAAGGGGAAACCCCATACGTTGGATGAGGTCGAATATGAAGACTACCCTCTCCCCCTCTTTAGGAGTGGGGATGGCAGATTCGGAACGACCGGTCTCGCTCGAGGCCGGGGTGCGGAACTTGGCTATTGCAGGGATGTACCCCACAAACCCGAGCCCTTCGATGGCACCCGCCATGACGGTGGAGTGTGTCCACTGGCCCTTCAGCCCGGAGTCAGCCATCAACGATGAAGGAGCGTGGGGAGGAAAGGCGGAAGCTTGGAGGTGGATATGGGTTCGCTGGAGCAATTTTGAGTGAGGGAAGGAGGGCTGGAAGCGTGGGGAAATGATTTACCACTTCCCATGTGCTTTCATAAGACAGTAAAAGACCAGGAGTCCCTTCGCCGCGCTGTTTAAATTGCACGTTTCCCGATGCATCGTGCCATTATGCGTGCATTGGTAAATCAACTTGTTGATGATATCCCTTGAAATCCGGGGCACGATCTCAATATTGATGAGACATGTCAATGAACGGCAGCCTCGGGCCACGAAACATTTTCGTGATAACTGTTTCAAACCCATGATAGGAGGTGACTGTTCAGAAAAAGCTGTCAGGGATTTTAACCCTCTCACTACTTATGCGTATGTGGCAAGTATTCAAGGCTAAGCTAACTCAAGACTCCGGGCGAAGATGGGTGCCTTTGTAAAAAAGGACCCAGTAATTCCCTTGCTGAGGATAAGGTTTAAAGCATATGGTCGGAAGGGTCAACTGTGAAAGGAGACCCGATAATTTATAAATCGATTAAAAGCTTCAAATTCAAACATGAGCTGATAAAGAAGGAACTCGCCTGGTCAAGCCGAAGACATTGGTCCAAGGATGGACCTGTCGTCCTCGGCTTTGAATACAGGTTTAGGGGCTACTGACGGTGTCCTGGACTTAGGGGCATACTGACCTATATGGCCCACAGTCCCTAGGTCGAGCTTACGACCCATCGATCGTCACAAGGAAGGACTCCGGAAGCTATGAACCTCGACGTGATCAAGATGGGACCTCCAAAGACTTGGCATGTAGTTCAAGGATAGCTCACTAGCCGGCATGATTGGAAACCAACCATATGTGTAACCTAGGTACCCCATGGTGTGTGTATAAGCCGTGGGGTTTAGTCTTTAGAGGCACGATTACCAGCCTTAGGGTTTAGAATACAATCATGCGATCTCGAGGTAGATCATCTTGTACTTGATACTCCATCACATCAATATAATCAAAGCAGGACTTAGGGTTTTACCTCTTTGAGAGGGCCCGAACCTGGGTAAACATTGTCTCATGTTTCCCCCTTGTTACCATTGTTCCTAGACCAACAGCTCAGAACCCCCTACCCGAGATCCGCCGGTTTTAGCACCGACACTTGTTACTCCTTGTCGGTGTCAAACCCGGCAGATCTCGGGTAGGGGGTCCCGAAACTGTGCGTCTGAGGATCAAAGGTAACAGGAGGCAGGGGACATGAATTTTACCCAGGTTCGGGCCCTCTTAATGGAGGTAATACCCTACTTCCTGCTTGATTGACTTTGATGAATATAGAGGTTACAAGAGTTGATCTACCTCGAGATCGTAATGGCTAAACCCTAGATGTCTAGCATGTATGATTATGATTGCCTCTACAGACTAAACCCTCCGGTTTATATAGACACCGGAGGGGGCTAGGGTTGTACAGAGAAAGGAATCTTCATATCCGAATGCCAAGCTTGTCACCCACGCAAAGGAGAGTCCCATCCGGACACGGGGAAAGGCCCTCTATCTTGTATCTTCACGGCCCAGTAGTCCGACCCATGTCACATAGGCCGGACGCCCGGGGACCCCCTAATCCAGGACTCCCTCAGTAGCCCCTAAACCAGGCTTCAATGACGATGTGTCTGGAGCGCAGATTGTCTTCGGCATTGCAAGGCGGGTTCCTCCTCCGAATACTTCAAAGTAGTTGATCAAAAGAACTATATCTGGCTATGTTTAATAGTCACAACCCACAACCGCAAGGGCATAATACTTAATCAAAAAACATTGTATGTCTTTACTGACAGCTTTGCTAGTGAGACGTTACGTCTGGCCACTTCATTATTTCAAATCATTTTTCGACCTCCCGTTTTGCGTTTCAAGACGCAACTCCGATGACACGTCTTGTCAAAGCAGAGATCGTGCCCCCTTATTACGGGATTCTCATCAATGAGGGCCTGGGTAATCCAACCATCCATCCGCACGACCCCTTGGGAGTAAGCAAATTTTAAGGCCGGGAAGGGGGCACTTGACATTCACTGCCTTTATAAGAGGATAAGGATCCACCTTTTCACCCCACGCCTTCTTCGTCCTCAGCCCATCCGCCCTCGATCTCCAGCGCCCAAGATTCAATCCTTTCCATCCCCAGCAAACACTCCAGCCATGTTCGGATCTGGAGCGTAGGGCAAGTGGATGGCCTCCTCCATCACGGAGGGGAACATCAAGGAATTCCAGAAAGCAGGGTACCTAGCCAAGGAAATCGCCCACCGGCTTCCGGCCAAAAAGCAGATCGTCCGCACTTTGGAGCCCAATGAGAGGGTAGTATTCATCCCCCACTTTCTTCGTGGATTAGGGTTTCCCCTCCATCCTTTCGCCCGCGGTCTCATGTTTTACTACGGGCTAGGTTTCCATGATCTAGCCCTGAATTCCTTCCTCAACATTTCGGCGTTCATCGTCGTGTGTGAGGCATTCCTCCGCATCCCCCCCCCACTTCGGCCTATGGCTCAAGGTCTTCAATGTGAAGCCGAAAGTGGTTGATGGTCAACACGCGGAGTGCGGCGGCGCTATGGTGAGCAAGCTTCCCAACGTTACCTGACCCAAGGGCACCTTTGTGGAGCCCGTGAAGGGATGGCAACAAGAGTGGTTCTATATCACGGAACCTCATGACACCACATGGGCTGCCCCTCCCGGATTTAAGTCTGGGCCTCCAATGCGACTCACATCCTGGCTCAACAAGGGCCTTGATTGGGCGTCGTCCGACGAGGTGATGACGCTGCAGAAGCGCGTCAAGAGTGTGATAGACAAGAACACCAGTCGGCCACTCCTGTAAGTTTTCTGATAGCCTTAATTTGTAGACCCGAGGAGTATACTGAGCTTTCTGTTCTCCTCACAGGGCTGGACGAAGAAGGCGGAGCGGATCCACTGCCCGGCACCGCTACCCGAAGACCCAGCCATTCCTCTGCTAACAAGGATGCTGGTTCTGGCGCCGTATCAGACGCCGGAAAAGAAGGCCAAGAAGAAGGGCAAGGAGGCCAAAGGTGGCCCTCGCCGTAAAGGCGCTTCGGATGTAGTCTCTGAGGATACCGAAACTCTCTCCTCTCATGAAGATGATGAAGAGGAGGAGGAAGAGAGCAATTCTCCCCTTAAGGGGGGAAGAAGAAAAGGGGGGCTTCCGTGGATCTAGAGGTAGAGGCGTCCAACAAAGGGAGGATCTCCCTTACGGATGATTCCGAATCGGACACCGACGACATCCCCGAGTGGTGCCCCAGGTCGAAGCCCCTGGCTGGATCGTAAGTACTCACGGGCACTGTATATATATCCGGCTTTTCGCCTTGTGGTTTTAACACATTGAATTGTGTGTTGCAGTCCGGCTCGTGACCTCCCCCAGCGATCCTCATCTTTTGGGAATTCGCTGGGTCCGAACATGATGGAGAGCGAGTCACCTCCGCCGGCCTCCCCCCACTGCTACGGAAAACATCGAAGTGTTGTCCCGAAGGACTCCTTCCGAGTCAGGGAGAGGTGCGGGAAGCCGTCAAGGCGGCACTAGAGGGTGTGTAATGCCCGGATAATTAGGCTACAGTAAAACTCTCCTGATGATGCCATGTCATCTCTGTTACTGTTGCTAATCAAGTGTTAGTTCAAAACATCTCAAATTCAAAAAAATGAATTAGTGACAAACACCCAAAGTTTTCAAAAGTCAAAACAAAAATGTTCGGTGGGTGCCAAATATTGCACTGGTAATTATTGTGGAGAAAACATTTTTTTAAGTGCCTAAGTATTTTAAAGTGAAATAAAACAGAAAAGAAATTAAAAAGGAAAGGCAGAGGGGAGAGAGAGAAAAGGGCCCCTCGCCTCCCATTTGGGCCTTGGCCCACTCCATCTGCCAGCCCACTCCCCCTCCCTGATCGGTTCTCTGTGCCGCCGACCCCGTCGCTACAGGAGGCTGGTCGCCGCCGCACCACCTCGTCGGCGCCGTCCCGAGAGGATAAGGTCGCCAGCGCCCCCCGCCTCCTCGGGCCCCTCACCCACTCGCCCCCTGGCTCCCCCACTCCTCTCTTCCCCCTCCCCCCAGATCTGTTGCGCCGCGCTGGCCCAGGCGTAGCCGTCGCCGCGGCCTCGCTGTGCGTGTGGCCACCGGCGGCCGTCCTCCGTCCGCCTGCGTCCAGGAGCCCCCCCTCGTCCCCGACCACGACGACCGCGACCACGCCACGGACCTCGGAGCCCCTCTGCCTCGCCTCGATCGCTGCCTTCCCCGTTCGGTCATCGCCGTCGCCGTCCACTCCGGCCCCCCTGCTGCTACTAAGTTGTCGCCGGCCACCGTGTGCCTCACTGTGAGCCCCGCCCCCTTTTCCCCCTCTCCTCGTGCTTCTCTTCTTGCCCGTAGCTGCTCCCACCGTCGTGCCGAGCTCGTCGCCGTGGTGGTGCTCGCCGCCGTGGCCACGGCTCGCAGAGCTCGCGGCCGACCAACCCCGCCGTGCTCAGCACCTCCGCCTGCGCCCCACTGCACGCGCCCGCTTCCCCTTAGTTCCCCCCTTCGTTCGCTTACCCATGTTACGCCCCGCCGTCGTAGTCGTGGCTCACCGCCGCCCTGCTGCGTCACCGCCATGGCCACCGCTTGCCATGGCCCCCGTCCGAGCCCTCCGTTGTGCTCCTGGTGTTCCCAGGAGCCCGGCGAGCCCTTCCTCTCGCCCTCTCGTGCCCCCTAGCCCATTCCCGACGTGGCCCCGAACGCCGTCGCCGCCCATGCTCACCGCCGATAGTTATTCCGGCCGTCCCCGGGCGAGCCACCACCACCACCCGACACGGCGTCGTGCGCGTGTTCGAACGTGCCAACCGCACGCGAAACGGCCGCCCCTAGCACGATTCCGGCGAGTCCCGAGCGCCTCCGCCGTTGTTTTGGTCGCTGGAGCCCACTCCGGCGCCGGCCGCCGACGTGGCTGGTCTGGGGGCCACCCTTAGAGCCACTGCCAGTGGGGGCCCCGTGGCTGGTCCCAGTTGACTGGGTTGCTGACCAGGAGCCCAGTGCCACTGACACGTGGGCCCCACCGCCTATATTAATTAATTAAAATGTTTTAATAATTAAAACCTAATTAGTTCCTAATTAGAGACTGACATGTGGGGCCCAGTAGCTATTTAACCTCAGATTAGTTTAATTTAAACTTTGTTAATTAAAAGTGGCTGACATATGGGCGCCACCTGTCTGGTTTGACTGGTCAACCGACCTGTTGACCTGCTGACATCAGCATTGCATCATGCTAATGTCATAATTCCCTTTTCTGTTAATTTGAATAATTCCAGAAAATGATTAAATCTTTAGAAAATCATATAGAATAATCCGTAACTCGGATGAGAATACTTTCTACATGAAAGTTGCTCAGAACGACGAGACGAATCCGGATATGCAGCCCGTTCTTTCACCACACGTCCCTAGCATAGTGAACCTGCAACATTTCACCTCCCGTCCATCTGTCCGAAAACGCGAAACATTGGGAATACTTTCCTGGATGTTCCCCCCCTTCGCCGGTATCACCTACTACCGCGTTAGGGCACACCTAGCATCACGATTTGTCATGTCATGCATCGTCATGCATCTGTTTGCATTGTATTCATTGTTTCTTCCCCCCTCTTCTCTCCGGTAGACTACGAGACCGACGGCGCTGCTGGTGCCCCGAACGACTACGCTGTTGACGACCCCTCCTTCTTGCCAGAGCAATCAGGCAAGCCCCCCTTGATCACCAGATATCGCCTATTCTTCTCTATACTGCTTGCATTAGAGTAGTGTAGCATGTTACTGCTTTCCGTTAATCCTATCCTGATGCATAGCCTGTCCTTGCTACTACTGTTGTTATCTTTACAGGCAATCCTACATGCTTAGTATAGGATGCTAGTTTTCCATCAGTGGCCCTACATTCTTGTCCGTCTGCTGTGCTATACTATCGAGTCGTGATCACTTGGGCGGTGATCACGGGTATATACTTATATACTCTATACATGATACCTGTGGTGACTAAAGTCGGGTCGGCTCGTAGGAGTACCCGCGAGTGGATCTTGTGGCGGAGCAACAGGGCAGGTTGAGACCGCCTAGGTGAGAGGTGGGTCTGGCCCTGGACGGCGTCCGCAGTTACTTCAAAATAACGCGCTTAACGAGTTCTTGGTATTTGACCTGAGTCTGGCCATTTGGTCTATACGCACTAACCAACTACGCGGGAACAGTTATGGGCACTCGACGTCGTGGTATCAGCCGAAGCCTTCGTGACGTCAGCGACTGAGCGGCGCGCGCCGGATTGGACTGGAACGCCTACTAGGCTAGGTCTGCTTTCGGCCGCCCTCGCAACGTGCAGGTGTGCAATGGGCGATGGGCCCAGACCCCTGTGCCATAGGATTTAGACCGGCGTGTTGACCTCTCTGTTGTGCTTAGGTAGGGCTGCGACGTGTTGATCTTCCGTGGCCGGGCATGACCCAGAAAAGTTTTTCCGGCCAAATGGGATCGAGCGTGTTGGGTTATGTGGTGCACCCCTGCAGGGAAGTTTATCTATTCGAATAGCCGTGTCCCTCGGTAAAAGGACGACCCGGAGTTGTACCTTGACCTTATGACAACTAGAACCGGATACTTAATAAAACACACCCTTCCAAGTGCCAGATACAACCCGGTGATCGCTCTCTAATAGGGCGACGAGGAGTGGATCACCGGGTAGGACTATGCTATGCGATGCTACTTGGAGGACTTCAATCTACTCTCTTCTACATGCTGCAAGATGGAGGCTGCCAGAAGCGTAGTCTTCGACAGGACTAGCTATCCCCCCCTTATTCTGGCATTCTGCAGTTCAGTCCACTGATATGGCCCTTTACACATATACCCATGCATATGTAGTGTAGCTCCTTGCTTGCGAGTACTTTGGATGAGTACTCACGGTTGCTTTTCTCCCTCTTTTCCCCCTTTCCTTTCTACCTGGTTGTCGCAACCAGATGCTGGAGCCCAGGAGCCAGACGCCACCGTCGACGACGACTCCTACTACACCGGAGGTGCCTACTACTACGTGCAGCCCGCTGACGACGACCAGGAGTAGTTAGGAGGATCCCAGGTAGGAGGCCTGCGCCTCTTTCGATCTGTATCCCCGTTTGTGCTAGCCTTCTTAAGGCAAACTTGTTTAACTTATGTCTATACTCAGATATTGTTGCTTCCGCTGACTCGTCTATGATCGAGCACTTGTATTCGAGCCCTCGAGGCCCCTGGCTTGTATTATGATGCTTGTATGACTTATTTATGTTTTAGAGTTGTGTTGTGCTATCTTCCCGTGAGTCCCTGATCTTGATCGTGCACGTTTGCGTGCATGATTAGTGTACGATTGAATCGGGGGCGTCACAAGTTGGTATCAGAGCTGACTGCCTGTAGGAATCCCCCTTTCCACACTCCTTGGCTGAAGTCTAGTCTAGACATTACAAAACTTTTACTAACATGGCTGTGTGTCTTACGGGCCCACGTCGCCATTGGGTGGTACTAGGATCTTTTACTCCTCGACCTTTACTCTGGGACTCTGAACTCTCTTCTACTCGGGTTAAACGAATTTACTAACTCTAACACTAGGATCCCGTGACCACATTCACCCCAAAGTTGGATAAGCCATAGTTATTTCTTATAATAGTATTTTGAACAATTCACACGCTGTCATTTGACTCCTTTGAAACATTTTTGCTTTCAGATGGAACCCACGAGGCAGGTCGTGCGCCACACGACGGCCATTGGTGCCTCGGGATCACCTGCTGTGCTAGCTGAGATGATGACCTATCTGGGTTATCGCTGGCACCCTGAGTACACCGTCTATGAGGAGTACCAGGACTTTAACCAGGAGCAGTACCGTGCCATCATCCACCTCTACTCTCGGGAGTATGACTCCACTACTGTGTTGCACACCGCTCATGGTGTTGGAGTGATCATCGATATGGCTGTCCACAATGCTGCTTATGCTGCTCTGACACGTCTTCATGGAGAGTATCGGGAGTTGGACACCTCCCCTTTCAGGCACATTGCTATCGCATTTGATGTTGGTGCGGAGGGATACTATACTGCTGCCTACTCCACTGTCATCCGAGAGCCCTTCTACCATCAGAACCTGGTTCTGCATGTTGATGGGCTGGATCGAGCTAACCAAGCTCTTCGCCACGAGTTGTACACCACCCGTCAGCACCTTTACCGTGCTCTGACGCTGTTGCACCCCTTTGTCCGATCTAGACAGCTGCCCCGTTCTGCGATCTACCCAGCCAGGACTGTGATGCCCCAGGGTGTCGGCTGGCCAGATGTGGGAGGCTACTCTCCCGCACTTGGTCCTCTTCTGCCACCTGAGCGTCAGGTTCTGCACCAGAGTATTCGCGGACCCCAGGTTGCTGACGTGGAGTTCCCGATGCGACACTACCAGCTTTCGGGCTACACCTACCTCCACAGTACCTCTTGGGACTGATGTAGGCTTGCTTGTTAGTGTTAGATGCATTCGCCGCGAGCATGTGTGCCGCCTATGGTGTTTTAGTCTATGTACTAAACTCTGTGTACTGAACTCTATGCATGACCCCTTTTGTAAGTTATGCCGACTACTATGTAGTAGCTATCGTGCTCCTTTCATTATGCATGTTTCATCATGAATGATTCTTGTCTTTGCAAATTTCTCAATGCTTAACTACCCCTGTTTTATATTAGCAGGATGGTTAGACCAGGTGGTCGTGGTAGTGGTGGCAATGCCCCACCACCACCTGAGTACATGGCTGGTATGATCCAATAGTTCGAACTGAACCGCCAATTCATGGAAAATATGATGGCTCAGTTTCCTCGCCCCAATATGGACCAGCAGCCAACCCCAGTAACTCTCCAGGATTTCATGCGCCTCAACCCAACTATGTACCACAGCTCAACTCAGCCTCTGGATGCTGATGACTGGCTCCGTGACATCACCTATGAGATGGAGTCTGCCGATGTAGCCCCTGCCAGCTATGTCACCTTTGCTTCCTTCTTCCTGAAGGGACCCGCAACTCAATGGTGGGACAGCCACATGCGTACTCTGCCAGCTGGAACAATCGTCACCTGGCCAGACTTCCAAGCTGCTTTCCGTGCCCGCTTCATTCCTCGGGGAGTCATGGACCGAAAGAAGCGTGAGTTCCGCAACCTCACCCAAGGCAACAAAACCGTTGAAGCTTATCAGCGGGAGTTTCTGGACTTGTCTCGCTATGCTGAAGAGGACATTGCAACTGATGCCCGTAGACAAGAGAAGTTCTGTGACGGCCTTCAAGCTGACATTAAGCTCGCACTTCTAGTGCATGACTTTGCTGATTTCGCCACCTTGGTGAACAAGGCCATCAATGTCGAAACTGGTCTGCAGGAATACCAGAGCTCTCACAGGCGCAACCGTGACACGGGCTCATCTTCGGGCCCGCCCTCGCAGAAGCGTAAGATATGGATTCCCAACAGCATGTACCAGCCAACTGCACCTGCCCCAAGGCAGACCTATGCTGCACCTCGACTGCCTACTCCTCCAACTAGGCAGCCAAGGCTTCCAGCACCACCACCCCGAGCTCCTGCTCCCACTCCCAATAATGGGTTGTGCTTCAGGTGTGGTCAACCAGGACACCGTGCTAGAGAATGCAACCAGAACCAGAATCAACTGGCCCTTCCAGCAACTGGCCATGGAAGCAACCAGCCCCGCAGCAACAAGGCCAAGTCTTATGGTCGTGTTCATGCCAACCACGTTGATCTCAATGAAGCTCAAGACCAGCCTGCTACTATGATGGGTACACTCCTCGTAAATTCAGTACCAGCATCCGTTTTATTTGATACAGGTGCATCACATTCATTCATGTCAGAAGATTTTGCATTCATGCATGGCATTAAAAGCGAAGACATGAATGCTTCACTATTAGTACACACCCCTGCGGGCCAATGTCGAACCTCCATGATTTGCAACGACGTCCCCGTTGAAATCGAAGGACTGGAATTTCTTGTCTCTCCCATCGTACTAAAGTCCTGTAGCATTGATCTCATTCTGGGAATGAATTGGTTAAAAGCGCATACTGCTTCAATCGTTTGCGCCACTAAGACCGTCCATCTGCTACACCCTTCAGATGAAATAGTTACTTACCAAGCTCATCTGGTGCAAAATGCCGAGGCAAGGCTCTATGCATTGAACGCTGCACCACTCGAGGGCATTGAAAACATTCCCATCATGCGTGAATTCCTCGACGTCTTTCCAGAAGAACTTCCAGGGATTCCCCCTACTAGAGCTGTCGAATTCATCATCGACTTGAAACCAGGCACCACTCCTATAGCAAAACGACCCTACAAGATGCCGCCGCATGAACTCCTTGATCTTAAGGAGGAAATCGACAAATCTCTTCGCAAAGGATTCATTCACCCAAGTTGCTCTCCTTGGCGAGCACCTTCTCTCTTTGTCAAGAAGAAGGATAGGACAAACCGATTAGTTCAAGACTACCGTCCTATAAACCAAGCTACCATTCAGAATAAATATCCTCTTCCTCGGATCAATGATCTGTATGATCACCTCGCGGGTTCATCAGTGTTCTCTAAGATCGACTTGATGTTGGGTTACCACCAGATCCGTGTTCGCGAAGAGGATATCCCAAAGACCGCCTTCGTGACTCGATATGGTTCATACGAGTACACCGTTATGTCTTTCGGTTTAACCAACGCGCCAGCCACCTTCTCTCGTCTGATGAACTATATATTCATGGATTACCTCAACAAGTTCGTCGTGGTTTATCTGGATGATATCCTGGTATTTTCCAAGAATGAAGAAGAACATGCTGAACATCTTCGTCTTGTGCTGGAAAAGCTACGAGAGCATCAACTATATGCCAAGTTCTCCAAATGTGAATTCTGGCTACCCGAAGTAACCTATCTTGGGCATGTCATCTCTAAGGATGGTATTGCCGTCAACCCTGAACGAGTCTAGGCTATCCTTGATTGGACTCCTCCCAAGAACGTTAAGCAAGTCAGAAGTTTTCTCGGTCTCGCCAGCTATTGCCGTCGATTCGTCGAGAACTTCTCCAAGATCGCCAGGCCTCTGACTAACCTGTTGCATAAGGGCGTCAAATTCCAATGGACAGACAAATGTCAGGAAAGTTTCCAGGCACTCAAAGACAAGTTGACTTCTGCCCCAGTTCTAGCTCCACCTGATACTAAGAAGGACTTCATCATTTACTGCGACGCTTCCCGTCAAGGATTAGGCTGTGTCCTAATGCAAGACCGCAAAGTGATTGCTTATGCCTCTCGGCAATTGCGCCCTCACGAAGAGAACTACCCAGTTCACGACCTCGAACTTGCTGCTGTCATTCATGCGCTGAAGCAGTGGCGACATTACCTTTTCGGTAATCGTTGCGAGATCTTCACTGACCACCAAAGTCTGAAGTATCTGTTTACTCAGCCGGACCTGAACCTCCGTCAGCAGAGATGGATGGAGATTGTTGCAGACTTTGACTTGGGAATTTCCTATACGCCAGGCAAGGCTAATGTAATGGATGTTGCCTTGAGCCGCAAGTCTTACTGCAACCACCTCCAGGTTCACAAAGTTCAGCCCTTGCTTGTTGAAGAATTCAGAAAGCTGAACCTCCATATTGTTCCTCCGGGTGCACTCGCTCCCCCTCCTAAGGAGTTTCGCAAGATGAACCTCCGGGTTGTTTCCCAGGGTTCACTCAATACCCTGGCTGTCGAACCAGATCTCTTGGACTCCATCAAGAGAATACAGGGATATGACTCTGAAGCCCACAAGATTAAGCGCTACCTCGCAGAAGGAAAGCCCTCATTCTTCACTATTGCTGAAGATGGCACTTTGTACTTCAAGGGCCGCCTAGTGGTGCCATGTGTAGAGTAAAACCTGGATATGACTCAGGAAGTTATGAAAGAAGCTCATGATACGCCTCTATGTATCCATCCTGGTAGTACAAAGATGTACCAAGACATCCGTCAGAGATTCTGGTGGTCTAATATGAAGCAAGACATTGCTCGTTATGTTGCTGAGTGTGACGTTTGCCGTCGTATCAAAGCAGAACATCAAAGGCTTGCTGGAACTCTGCAACCTATCTCTATTCCTGAATGGAAATGGACCATGTTGAGATGGACTTCGTCACTGGATTTCCCAAACCACAGAAAGGTAATGATGCTATTCTTGTCGTCATTGACCGACTTTCCAAAGCTGCACATTTTCTGGCGGTCAAAGAAACGATCACTGCTAGTCAGCTTGCAACTCTCTACATGTCCAGGATTGTTTCACTCCACGGTATTCCATTGGTTATCAGCTCAGACCGTGGCAGCTTATTCACTTCAAGATTCTGGGCAAGTTTCCAAGAAGCTATGGGAACTCATCTGTCTTTCAGCATTGCCTTTCATCCTCAGTCGCAAGGGCAAGTTGAACGCGTCAACCAAGTTCTCGAAGACATGCTTCGAGCTTGTGTTATTTCCTTTGGCAAGAAATGGGAGGAATCTCTCCCGTATGCTGAGTTCTCTTATAATAATAGCTATCAAGCTAGTCTGAAGATGGCCCCCTTCGAAGTGTTATATGGACGAAAGTGCCGAACCCCTCTGAACTGGTCAGAAACTGGGGAACGTCCACTCTTTGGTCCGGATATTATCCAACATGCCGAAGAACAAGTCCGCATTATTCGTGAGAATCTCAAGACTGCTCAGTCGCGTCAGAAGAGTCAGTATGACCGTCATCATAAAGACATGGTCTATCAACCTGGCGAAAAGGCTTATCTTCGAGTCACACCAATGAAGGGTGCTCACCGCTTCGAGATCAAGGGCAAACTAGCTCCTCGCTATATTGGCCCATTCACTATTCTAGAAAGGCGTGGAAAAGTTGCATACCAACTGGAGCTACCGCCGAACCTTTCTCAGGTTCACGATGTGTTCCATGTGTCACAGCTCCGCCGTTGCTTCAAGGACCCAATCCGAGCCGTGGATCATGAAGTGCTCGAATTGCAGCAGGACCTCTCCTATAAAGAGCATCCGGTCCGCATTCTCGACCAAGCTGAACGCCGCACACGTCAGAAGGCGATCAAGTTCCTCAAAGCCAAGTGGTCGCACCATTCTGAAGATGAAGCCACCTGGGAACGCGAGGATCGCCTGCGTGATGAATACCCCGCACTGTTTCCTTCTACCTCCTCAATCTCGGGACGAGATTTCTTGTTGTGGAGGAGATTTGTAACGCCCGGATAATTAGGCTACAGTAAAACTCTCCTGATGATGCCATTTCATCTCTGTTACTGTTGCTAATCAAGTGTTAGTTCAAAACATCTCAAATTCAAAAAAAATGAATTAGTGACAAACACCCAAAGTTTTCAAAAGTCAAAACAAAAATTATCGGTGGGTGCCAAATATTGCACTGGTAATTATTGTGGAGAAAACATTTTTTTTGAAAGTGCCTAAGTATTTTAAAGTGAAATAAAACAGAAAAGAAAAATAAAGAAAAGAAATTAAAAAGGAAAGGCAGAGGGGAGAGAGAGAAAAGAGCCCCTGGCCTCCCATTTGGGGCTCGGCCCACTCCATCTGCCAGCCCACTCCCCCTCCCCGGTCGGTTCTCTGTGCCGCCGACCCCGTCGCTACAGGAGGCTGGTCGCCACCGCACCACCTTGTCGGCGCCGTCCCGAGAGGATAAGGTCGCCAGCGCCCCCCGCCTCCTCGAGCCCCTCTCCCACTCGCCCCCTGGCTTCCCCACTCCTCGCTCCCCCCTCCCCCAGATCTGTTGCGCCGGGCTGGCCCAGGCGTAGCCGTCGCCGCGGCCTCACTGTGCGTGTGGCCACCGGCGGCTGTCCTCCGTCCGCCTGCGTCCAGGAGCCCCCCCTCGTCCTCGACCACGACGACCGCGACCATGCCACGGACCTCGGAGCCCCTCTGCCTCACCTCGATCGCCGCCTTCCCCGTTCGGTCGTCGCCGTCGCCGTCCACTCCAGCCCCCTGCTGCTACTAAGTTGTCGCCGGCCACCGTGTGCCTCACTGTGAGACCCGCCCCCTTTCCCCCTCTCCTCGCGCTTTGCTTCTTGCCCCATAGCTGCTCCCACCGTCGTGCCCGAGCTCGTCGCCACGGTGGTGCTCGCCGCCGTGGCCACGGCTCGCAGAGCTCGCGGCCGACCACCCCGCCGTGCTCAGCACCTCCGCCTGCGCCCACTGCACGCGCCCGCTACTCCTCCCGCTCCCCCTGGCGCCGTCCTCGATGGGCCAGTGCTTCGCCCGCCACCGCGAGCTCGTCTCCGATGTGCTGGTCGCCTCCCGCCTACTGTCGACTGCAGCAGTGGATGCGCGCGAGCACCAGCCGCCCGTAGAGACGCTCCGCGCGGGAAGCCGTGTCCCGAAGCCCCATCGCCGTCGAGCGCCCGAAGGCCACCGCCGCCCGTGTTCCACGCCGACGCCGTTTCCGGCCGCCCCGGGGCCGGCCACCACCGCGGTTAGCTCCGGCTCGCCGCTCCCGTTCGAACGGCGTCGGCCGCGTCCGTTTTGGCCCCTTGTGGGCGAAATCCGGCCTCCCGAGCGCCTCCGCCGCCTCTTTGTGTCGCCGACGGCTGAACGCCGACCGCGCCGACGTGGCCGACCAGGGGCCACCCCCAGGGCCACTGCCCGGTGGGTCCCAGGGGCCCCAGCTGACCCGTTGACCCCGGTCAACTATGCTGACTGGGCACTCAGTGCCACTGACACGCGGGCCCCCACCACATAATTAACCTAATTAAAACATTTTCCTAAATAAAAGTAATTAGCTAAACTAGTGAGTCACTGACTGGTGGGGTCCAGTCACTAATTAGTCTGTTTAAGTTAAAATGATCTGCTGTTAGCCCACTGCCAATGACAGGTGGGCCCTACTGGTCAGTTTGACCTGGTCAACCGTACTGTTGACTGCTGACATCACACATACGTCATGCTGATGTCATATTCCTTTTCTGTTAATTTAAGTAATTCCAGAAAATGATTAAATCTTTAGAAAATCATATAAAATAATCCGTAACTCGGATGAAAATACTTTCTACATGAAAGTTGCTCAGAACGACGAGACGAATCCGGATACGCAGCCCGTTCGTTCACCACACGTCTCTAGCATAGTGAACCTGCAACATTTCACCTCCGGTCCATCTGTCCAAAAACGCGAAACATTGGGAATACTTTCCCGGATGTTCCCCCCCTTCGCCGGTATCACCTACTACCGTATTAGGGCACACCTAGCATCACGCTTTGTCATGTCGTGCATCGTCATGCATTTGTTAGCATTGTATTCATTGTTTCTTCCCCCTCTTCTCTCCGGTAGACTACGAGACCGACGCCGCTGCTGGTGCCCCGACCGACTATGCTGTGGACGACCCCTCCTTCTTGCCAGAGCAATCAGGCAAGCCCCCCGCCCCTTGATCACCAGATATCGCCTATTCTTCTCTATACTGCTTGCATTAGAGTAGTGTAGCATGTTACTGCTTTCCGTTAATCCTATCCTGATGCATAGCCTGTCCTTGCTACTACTGTTGGTATCTTTACCTGCAATCCTACATGCTTAGTATAGGATGCTAGTTTTCCATCAGTGGCCCTACATTCTTGTCCGTCTGCTGTGCTATACTATCGAGCCGTGATCACTTGGGCGGTGATCACGGGTATATACTTATATACTCTATACATGATACCTGTGGTGACTAAAGTCGGGTCGGCTCGTAGGAGTACCCGCGAGTGGATCTTGTGGCGGAGCGACAGGGCAGGTTGAGACCGCCTAGGTGAGAGGTGGGCCTGGCCCTAGACAGCGTCCGCGGTTACTTCAAAATAACACGCTTAACGAGTTCTTGGTATTTGATCTGAGTCTGGCCATTTGGTCTATACGCACTAACCAACTACGCGGGAATAGTTATGGGCACTCGAAGTCGTGGTATCAACCGAAGCCTTCGTGACGTCAGCGACTGAGTGGCGTGCGCCGGATTGGACTGGAACGCCTACTAGGCTAGGTCTACTTTCGGCCGCCCTCGCAATGTGCAGGTGTGCAATGGGCGATGGGCCCAGACCCCTGCGCCATCGGATTTAGACTGGCGTGTTGACCTCTCTGTTGTGCTTAGGTAGGGCTGCGACGTGTTGATCTTCCGCGGCAGGGCATGACCCAGAAAAGTGTGTCCGGCCAAATGGGATCGAGCGTGTTGGGTTATGTGGTGCACCCCTGCAAGGAAGTTTATCTATTTGAATAGCCGTGTCCCTCGGTAAAAGGACGACCCGGAGTTGTACCTTGACCTTATGACAACTAGAACTGGATACTTTTGCCAGATACAACCCGGTGATCGCTCTCTAACAGGGCGACGAGGAGGGGATCGCCGGGTAGGATTATGCTATGCGATGCTACTTGGAGGACTTCAATCTACTCTCTTCTACATGCTGCCAGATGGAGGCTGCCAGAAGCGTAGTCTTCGACAGGACTAGCTATCCCCCCCCCCCTTATTCTGGCATTCTGCAGGTCAGTCCACTGATATGGCCCTTTACACATATACCCATGCATATGTAGTGTAGCTCCTTGCTTGCGAGTACTTTGGATGAGTACTCACGGTTGCTTTTCTCCCTCTTTTCCCCCTTTCCTTTCTACCTGGTTGTCGCAACCAGATGCTGGAGCTCAGGAGCCAGATGCCACCGTCGACGACGACTCCTACTACACCGGAGGTGCCTACTACTACGTGCAGCCTGCTGACGACGACCAAGAGTAGTTAGGAGGATCCCAGGCAGGAGGCCTGCACCTCTTTCGATCTGTATCCCCGTTTGTGCTAGCCTTCTTAAGGCAAACTTGTTTAACTTATGTCTGTACTCAGATATTGTTGCTTCCGCTGACTCATCTATGATCGAGCACTTGTATTCGAGCCCTCGAGGCCCCTGGCTTGTATTATGATGCTTGTATGACTTATTTATGTTTTAGAGTTGTGTTGTGATATCTTCCCGTGAGTCCCTGATCTTGATCGTACACGTTTGTGTGCATGATTAGTGTACGATTGAATCGGGGGCGTCACAGGGTGATACCTCTGCTGCCGAAAACATGGGAGAACTGACCCCCATGGAGACTGGCGACGCGGGCCAGGTCCAATTTGGCCCCCAACCAAATGTCATTCCGGAGACCCACACGGCTCCGGAATCAGGTGAGCAGCCTCCTTCGAAAGAAGGGGGCGCGTCAACTCCACCGGCGACCTTTGTCAATCTGGAGGCGCCGGATGCTTTGGTGGAAGCGCTTCAAAGCGCCTCCATTATGGAGGAACATTGTACCCTTATGGGTACGGTGGTTGAAAAGGTTCGATCCGCTAAAAGCGGATTGAACGAGGCCTATACTAGCCTTCTGAGAGGCTTTCAGGTATGTGATGTAATACTTTTTAGCTATGTAAAAGGAATGCCTGTGTATCGATAGTTGCCCCTGAGACTCTGTTCGGTGTTCGGAAAGAAAGGCCGAACAGAGGATCGAATAGCTCTCGCAGGAGATAAACGTACATATCTATATGAACAAACAGGCTGCGATGTTGGCGGCAGCTTCCCATGCCGCTGAAGTGTCCGAACTGAAGCAGAAATTAGAGGAAAGGCAAGGTATGTGATACCGAAACACATCTGAAATGATATCAGCTCTGATTTTTTATCTGAATGAGTTTTATAATTATGCTCATAGCTGACGCGTCTGAGGTTGAGACCCTCAAGAGTGCACAAGCCGAAGCCAAGAAGGAGGCGGAGGAGGAACGAGCCGCCCGCCTAAAAGATGAATCAAGGATGGAGGAAGTCCAACAAGAGCTCAAGGATGCCATAAGCAAATGTGAATCCTTGGAGCGCAAGATTTCGGATCATAATTCCGAACTTGCTAAGGCCCTTCAAAGCGCGAAGGAAGCCCGGGTTGAAGCCCAAGGCGCCCGCTGGGAGATCCAAGAGGCTAAGCAGATCGCGGCGGGTAAGGCCTTTAATATGCAGAGCAAATTTGTAAGAAGAAGGTACATCTTACTGACCCGCGTTTGGAATTCTCCAGGAGCGTTTGTGGATCTACCCCGGAGTATTGCTGATGCTGCGGAGTTCTTCCGAGCCGAAGAGGGGAGCTCAACGGAGAAGCTGTTCTGGTCGCAGTACCTTGCGCCAGAGCATCCAGTGCCCTTCAATGATCAGCTGAAATAGCTGACCGAACTGCATAGGGTGGTCGAATTAGCCATGAAGGATGTTATAGTTCGTCTCTGGCCAGCCGAACCCATACCCAGCAGTTGTTTCGGTCTCGTGAAGCGGCTAGTCAGTGACTGCCCCCATCTTGATGCCATAAAGCGGTCGGTCTGCATCGAAGGTGCCCGGATGGCCTTCGCCCATGTCAAGGTGCAGTGGGCGAAGATGAATATCGTCAAGCTTGCAATCGAGGGACAGCCCGTAGGCAAGGAGCACCGCACGCTGGAGCGGTATTTTGATGATGTCTTGGAAGGATCCCGCATTGTAGAGGGCCAGTGTTTGAAGGACATTATTTCTGAATGAATGTATCCGTGCTGCCTGAACTTTGTATTATGAAACAAGGCTTATGTATAATATGTTGCTTGTTTTACCTCAAATTATTTTCCTCCTGTGCGTCCGTTATGGTATTTGAGAGTTGGCCAGTCATCGGCTTCGGCCCCCACGTAGGTAGTACTGGGGTGTTCGGAATAGCCTAAACACACTTGACCCAACGTTTTGGTCCTTGAAGGAGGTGTTAGTGCAGCGAACCAGGCAATCAGACTATGTGGCTTTATCACTCTCACTTAGCCATAGGAGTTTGACAATGAGATTGTAGGTGCAGCCCCTGGTATTATTCGATTATCTGAATTTGGGTGCTGTAGACGCCTGACTGGGTGAAAACCGGTCCTTCGCGTAATGCGGAAAAAATCGCAAGAGATTTATAATTAGTCACCGAATAGCTGACCAGCTCTCGCCGCACCATGACAGTCAGTTTTTGGCTTTCTCCACTGAGGTGTTTATCCGGATGAACCAGAAACACAATCGCAGTAGTTCTCCCTTTACTACCTTAGCCGAACGAGCGGAACGTAAGGCAGTAACCACAGGAGCCGGGCAACCCAACTATTGACCAAAGACATGATTCGGAGCCGATGCATATAATGCTATATTCGTGACGCCGAATTGTACTATAAAAGTGTTCGGACTTATTTTGTGTACGTGGCTGAATGGAGCCCCTGGCGATTTAAGTCGTACCGAGGTGTACATGGAAATTGGACAAAAAGAGGGAAGACAGATTGGGAAATAAGCCAGTACCGAATAGGTTGGGCGAAAGAACTGTTTCCATTATAGTCTGACTGATATGTCAAAGCGTATTTGTACAAATAATGCGATAAGCATCGAGGCTATTTTACATGCCCTGCACAAGGGTGAGCTGTGTACGGGTCCTAAAAAAGGAAGAGGTGATCTTTAAAGATCCTTTAGATACTCCACCGCACGTCCATGCTACTTTTCTCCTTGGTGTATTATCCTTCCAAAGGATCAACGATCGGGTTTTCATGAGCGGCCTAGAAAAAGGGCCCTTGGTACCGTCGAAAGGTGATATGGGTTGTAAGGAACTTGAAAAATAAAAAAAATGATATGCATGTCCAGATAGGGTCGAGCCATATTGTGGACTTTATCTTTACTATGCCTCCATCTTTGCCCATCGTATCTTTGGTGCGTAGTTATGTACGCGTAGTACATACGCTGCAATGCGGTTGGGGCTGAGATGGAGGCCAAATTTCTAATCGAGCTCCTGACAAGCTGGACTGTCGTTCTGCGGGGTAGTCCGGACTCGTTTGACAGTGTCCAGGGGTTTGACTGCCGATCTAGTATTTGGCTTGATAAGGCCACCTTGTACCTCCGCTGCGAGGGCCGCGGTGTGCTCTTCAGTGCGGAGGGAGCGCTCCACGTTTCCATTGACTGTTATAACACCGCGCGGTCCGGGCATCTTCAGTTCGAGATAGGCATAGTGCGGGATCGCATTAAAGTGAGCGAACGTGCTTCGTCCGAGTAGTGCATGATAGCCTCTGCGGAAAGGGACGATGTCAAAGATCAAGTCTTCGCTTTGGAAGTTGTCTGGCGAGCCGAAGACGACTTCCAATGTGATTGAGCCCGTGCGGCGAGCCTCTACACCAGGTATTACTCCTTTAAAGGTAGTTTTGGTGGGCTTGATTCTTGACGGATCAATACCCATTTTGCGGACTGTGTCCTGATAGAGCAGATTAAGGCTGTTGTCGCCGTCCATGAGGACTCGTGTGAGGTGAAATCCATCGATAATTGGATCGAGAACCAGCGCGGCTGAACCTCTGTGACAGATACTGGTCGGATGGTCTCTGCGATCGAAAGTGATCGGACAGGCTGACCATGGGTTGAATTTTGGGGCGACTGGCTCTATCGCATAGACATCCCTTAACGCGCGCTTGCACTCCCGCTTGGGGATGTGAGTAATGTATATCATATTCACCGTTTTGACCTCGGGGGGAATTTCTTCTGCCCCCTGTGCTCGGTGCGCGAGGCTCCTCATCGTTGTCCTTGCTGGGCAACCCTTTCTCCTTATGTTCGGTATTTAACTTACCGGTCTGTTTGAAGACCCAACAACTTCTGTTGGTATGGTTGGCAGGCTTGTCGGGGGTGCCGTGAATCTGGCAAGGTTGATCAAGTATTCGGTCCAAGCTAGATGAACCGTCTTTGTTTCTTTTGAATGGCTTCTTCCGCTGACCGGTTTTGGAGCCACTAAATCCGGCGTTGACCGCCGTGTCCTCGGTATTGTCATTGTTGCTTCGACGCTTATGTTTGTTGTGTCGGGGCCTGCCGTTGCCGTTTCTGGCTTCAGAAGTGCCGGGGTCGCTGGTACTGTTGCCGCTACGGGCTAGCCAGCTGTCTTCGCCCGCGCAAAAGCGGGTCATGAGTGATGTAAGGGCTGCCATAGACTTCGGCTTCTCTTGGCCGAGGTGTCGGGCGAGCCATTCGTCGCGGATGCTATGTTTAAAGTCCGCTAGGGCTTCGGCGTCCGGGCAGTCAACAATCTGGTTCTTTTTAATTAGGAACCTGGTCTAGAATTCCTGGCCGACTCTCCGGGTTGTTTTACTATGTGACTGAGGTCATCGGCGTTCGGAGGCCGGATATAAGTGCCTTGGAAGTTGTCTCTAAAGGCATCTTCCAAGTCTTCCCAGCTTCCAATAGAGTTTTCTGGGAGGCTATTTAACCAGTGCCGAGCTGGTCCCTTAAGTTTTAGGGGAGGTATTTGATGGCATGTAGATCATCACCACGAGCCATGTGAATATGGAGAAGAAAATCTTCAATCCATACTACGGGATCTGTTGTGCCATCGTACGATTCGATGTTCACGGGTTTAAACCCTTCTGGGAATTAGTGCTCCATTACCTCGTCGGTGCAGCATAGGGGGTGTGCGGTGCCTTTGTATCGGGCCACGTCACGACGCAGTTCAGATGAAGTCCGTATGCGGTTTTTGGCCCGGGTGTAGTTATGCTTGTCGCGCCAGGCATGATAGCCGTCTTCTCGCGCTGGGGCACGGCCCCGTGATCCATAGATTGATCTGGTCTGACCGGCTCTATTGTCCAGGTCCTGTTGTAGGTCGTAGGTGTATCCTGGAGCCGCTGTTTCTCGGCCTCTACGACGAGGTGGTGCGGGCCGGTGTTCGGCTTGAGTTGCCGCTCTGCCCCGGCCACGTGGTGGTCGGTCAGGTCTGTTAGCATCATGCGTTGGCGGTATGGGCTCCGGGGCCTCATCGTCGAATTGGGGTAGCAGCTTGCGCTTCGGGTAACTCTTAGTTGGGCGTGCGAGGCCGTATTCCTCGGCTGCCAGAACGTTAGTCCATCTGTCATTGAGTAAATCCTGATCGGCTTGAAGCTGCTACTGCTTCTTTTTCAGGCTTCTTGCAGTGGCGATTAGCCGGCGCTTAAAGCGCTCTTGTTCGAGGGGTTCCTTAGGCACGATGAAATCTTCGTCGTCGAGGCTCACGTCCTCTTCGGAGATCAGTAGGTAATTACTGTCCTCCGAGCCCTCATTCTCGACAGGATCGTCGGGGTTAACTTGCCCTTCCTCCCAATCATCCTGTTCGGATGTTGGCTCAACAGGGGCTTCGAGGTCTTCGGCGTTTTCTGGAGTATTATTGTCTCCGGTGCCGGTGTTGCTATCTTTTTTGTGACGCGATTTAGAGCGGCGCCGCTGACGTCGACGCTTTGGTGGTATCTCAAGAGGTTCGTCCTCGACTGGATCCTTCTCATCATCGCTGTTGTCTTCTTTGGGTGTGTCCACCATGTACACGTCGTATGAGGAAGTGGTCGTCCAGCGTCCGGTGAACGGTGGGTTTTGGCCTTGCTCATCTCCGGCATCGTCGTCCATAGCGTCGATGTCTTCGGAGGCGTAATCGAGCATGTCGGTTAGATCCTCGACAGTGGCTATGAAGTGGGTGGCGGGTGGGACGTAAAATTCCCCGCTCTCAGCCCCTAGCATGGGCTGAGGGTAGTTCGGCAGCGATTCGTCTGCAATGGCGAGGGATCGCATTAGGTCCAGGGCCTCGCTTAAAGGCGAGCGTTGGACGCGGAGGCAAAAGCCTTTGGTGCTAGGTGAGGGAAAGGCCTCCGGGTCACACCCGCTTGCCACAGACCTCGAGAGTCCAAAATTAGGATCTGGGGACGAGTTCGGCCCTTCAATGATGAGGGGAGTCCGGCTAGGCTCCAGACCTGCCAATGACACAGTCCTGTCCAGATCTGTGGTAGTGAGTTCCGTAATTGTGGAGAGTCCGGTGGGATCCGCACTCCCATCTTCGGACCCAGCAGTTTGCTCTGGATCTAAGGCCAGAGCGGCGGTCGGCATCATGAACCCCTCGAAGATCAAGTCTCCTCGGATATCGGCGACGTAGTTCAGATTTCCAAAACTAATTTGATGACTAGGGGCGTAGCTGTCGATCTCCTCCAGGTGGCCGATCGAGTTGGCCCGCAGTGCGAAGCCGCCGAATACGAAAATTTGGCCGGGGAGAAAAGTCTCCTTCGAGGCGGCCTTGTTGTAGACGATCGATGGAGCCATCGAGCCTTCTAACGACGGCATGGTGTAACTCTCAATGAAAGCACCAATGTCGGTGTCAAAACCGGCAGATCTCGGGTAGGGGGTCCCGAACTGTGCGTCGGAGGATCGAAGGTAACAGGAGGCAGGGGAGACGATGTTTACCCAGGTTCAGGCCCTCTTAATGGAGGTAATACCCTACTTCCTGCTTGATTGACTTTGATGAATATAGGGGTTACAAGAGTTGATCTACCTCGAGATCGTAATGGCTAAACCCTAGATGTCTAGCATGTATGATTATGATTGCCTCTATGGACTAAACCCTCCGGTTTATATAGACACCGGAGGGGGCTAGGGTTGTACAGAGTCGGTTTACAGAGAAAGGAATCTTCATATCCGAACGCCAGCTTGTCACCGACGCAAAGGAGAGTCCCATCTGGACACGAGGAAAGGCCCTCTATCTTGTATCTTCACGGCCCACCAGTGCAACCCATGTCACATAGCCCGGACGCCCGGGGACCCCCTAATCCAGGACTCCCTCACTCCTTCTTAACTCATTGCCATAGTCCTAAAGCATTTTGTATTGCCCTTCCTCATTACCATGGATGATCTTCATAGCTAGCCCTCTGCAACTTGATCTTCCACTTATTTGTGTGTGTGTTCATTGACATACTTCTTGACCATGAAGCAGTTGGTTCTGCTGTCATGAGAGGCCCATAGATACCAAGTACAATCATGATCACATTTGTCCTTTAATATTTTCCTATCATTCACATGCAACTTGACATCAACTCTAGTTTTGTAACAATATTCTTTGATGGCCTTCCTTCTTAATTAAACTATTTGGAAAACTTGGCCTACATGGAATTTAGGACAATGTAGTCCTCTACCCTAAACCTCGAACTTCATGTACACTTCTTCATCATTTGAATCTGCTAGCCCCAAACCAACACCTTCAGACTCATATGGTTCATCTTCTTGCCCCTCTTTTCCTTTATCTCTAGCTTTCTCCTTTCCTTTGTCGAAATACTTATCTTTTTTAGTAGCTTGATTTCCCTGCTTCCCTTTCTCCTTTTTGTCCTCGAGTTCACCCATATCCACATTGTTCTACATATAGATCAGCATCACCATCATTAATGTCATAATCACTATCTACTATGACACCACGATCAAAGTCTGAATCATCTGAATCAATCCCAACAGCTGCATCTTCTACTCCCATTTCATATGAAGGATTGATCTGTCTTCTAGTTTTGCCGCTCACTGCTTCTTGCTGACTAACATTCTTATGAATGTGCTCTGGTTGTGATGGTCGTATGACAACAGTCTCTATCTCTTCCATATTTGCATCTTCATGATTGCCAATAGAGCAGTTCCTATTTGCAAACGCATAATTACTAACAACATTTGTTGGACTCTCTGGGTAAACCACCTACATAGAAATAGGATGATCTGCACCTACATGCTCTACATCTTCATTTTCATATCCAACATGCTCTGGTTGTACATGTGTTGTTGCATTACTTTCTTGCTCAGTGTTCCTTGTCTTTGTAGGACTGAACACTGGAGGCGGGTGGGTTATTGGGTTATTCACCACATCATCCTAAGTAAGGTTAGCATCCAAGCTATCGTCATGGTCCAAATAAAGACTGAGTGAGTTGTGACCAAGAGACAGAAATGTCAACATCTGATCACTGTCTTCATTACCTCTGATTCTCTCAAACAATTTTGCTTGATTGACATAATAGGAATCAAGTAATACACCTTTAATCTACCTGCCATCTCCCACCCAATCTCCTCAACTAAAAGTTAAACCATAATTGGAGACCATGTCACAACATCTAGTTCATCATACCACACAACATCTAGTTCATCATACCACACAACATGAGCATGACATAAGAACGGTTGCCACCACGTTCAAGGAAATATCCACCATGGTTGAATTGAACATATTTTTTTGCTCCGTGCGCTTTGCAAGAATAAAACATGTACATAAGCATCAGAATCAACTACAAGGCACCATCTTTACACACATAAAACCCCACTCCATAACCCCCAAATCATGTACAAAAACCCTAGCGAAATCAACACTCGAATGTGGGCAACCCTATCAAACTAGCTCAAAATTGATGATGCCCAAACGAAATATTGCCGATTAAAACATGTACAAATGCACCAGAATCAACTACAAGGTCCTCTTACATAGCTAAGACCCTACTTCGAAACCCCCAAGTCATGTGGAAAACCCTAGCGAAATCTCTACTCCAATGAGGGCAACCCTATCAAACTAACTCAAGATTGTTGATGTTGAACGGAACATTGCAGATTAACAGCCCAAGAATCCAGGACTTGACAGGAAAGATTGGGGTTTACTATAGTTTGGGGGCGGCGCACCGTCAGGGTGACAAACAGGGGCCATCGCCGCCACTCCTCTACACCCCCGCACGAACAAGGGTTGACGAACGTTGCGTCTCGACCCTCACGACGCCTCTCTGTCAGCAATGAGCCTGTGGCAACAGACGATCGCCTCCCTCTCCCCTGCGTCGCACCTGCTTTGGTGTGACCGAAGACTAAAAAGGCAAGGAGATTTGATCCATTTCCAACGACATCCGAGCGGAGGGGGTTGTGCAAAAACAACACGCAAGCGGCTGCTTCCTGCCCGCTCGCGCGGTGGACTGGTGGTCAATGACGACGCGTACGGACGTGAAACAGTATCTTATAATCATGTCTTGTCGTATTTAGTGATCGTATTGGATGTATTTATGAGCATGGTGACCGAAGTGAGTAGACACAGATTCAATGAATCAATACATTTTAGTCAACGTGCGCGCGCGTTATGCAGCCCAGCACCGCTTGACCGCCACACGACGATGTAGTTTTTCTTTTTGAGGATGGCATGATTGTGTCAGGAGTGACGTGCACCATGGCGTGCATCCCGCGGAAGTGTCATCCCGCGGTGGCACGGTTCTTTTGCAAAACTAGATGGATACCCCGCGCGTTGCAGCGGGACATGTAGTAGGCTTCCAAGTGCTCAAATCGTTAATTTTTTCTAAAGGTTACAAATATTGCATTGGTCTCTTTTGGGTCGTTCGTAAAAAATTGGGATGCGGTTAAGTACACACTAAACATAAACAACAGCTTTGCAATTTGTATTTTCAAATGTCAATGAAATCACCAACCTTCAAATTCCTTAGTTAGGCTTTGTATGCACTATCAATGAATGGAATGCATTAGAATTAGAATGAGAATGGATAAAAGAGTAACCACTTACAGACTCTACTTTTGAAATTGGAGGATGCACTGTTTCCTGTAATCTTGTAAAAGAAGACATTAGCTTGCTCAAAGAATAAACGACCACAACACAACCTCATAATTTAAATGTTTTTTAACACTAGAGATGGGTGTAAGCCTGTAAAGAAGATGGTACATGATCTTTGTTGTGGTTTTGCAAGTTTTTCTGCGGCGTCACCCTAAAGCCAGTGTACTTTCGTAGCATCGTAGGAGCAGCTCCACATGATGGTTGCTGTAATTGGCCGCACCTTCCAGCAGCGGTAGCACCTGCGACAGGAGCGTGTCCGCGTCGATGAACCCGTTGTTCGCAATATCCAGCAACGCCGGCAAACCGAGATATACAGTCAGAGAAGGCAAATCCGTCATCCACTGCTGCCATTCGCTCTGCAGGATCCCGTCTCCGGGCGGGAATGACCTGGCACGGCTGGTTGTCGTGGAATTGCACGCACAGGACGTCGAACAGCCCAGCGGCCGAGCGCGGCCATGAGGGACACGTCTGGGAACATGCAACGTGGCCCCGCGGTGAGCAACCGAGCATGTACATCTTGCCTCCCACGACGCGCATCGACCTTGTACAGAGACGTGGGGTTCCTCGCGAGATCGTCGTAGTACCTGGACTAGGCCTCCATGTAAAAGTCCATACCCTCCAGCAGCTCGTCGCCTGAACTCTCTCATTTATCGAGGTCCATGATGTGGTCCCCCGTCCCTGCCATCCACGACGCGCACGGCAGGACTCGGAGGCGAAGAGATGACACACGGGCCACCACTGCTCCGAGAGGTCGCGCTACTGCGAGGGGAGCGCGCCGCTGCAGATCGCGACTTGAGCGGCAGCGCAGGACAATGGGGAGCTCTGAGATGCGGTCCTCCCACCCCCTGCGCGCCGGTGCGGATGGCTGACTTGAGCGGCAGCGCAGTCTCTTTGGGGAGCTCCGAGATGCGGCCCTCCTACCTCTTACGCACCGACGCTTCTCCTTCTCTATCCTCTTCCTCCCTACCCCTTCTTCATCATCCAAGATTTGAAGAGATCCTGAAGCGACGTGGTCACGTGGAGGCGCGTGCTAAGATTTATAGATGATAAATGAAACGATCGGTCATGTCTTGTTGAATTCCCACGATCAATTCATGTCTCTTCGGATGCCTGCGTCAGTTCCAGAACACTGAGAGTCATGCGGGTATACGGCGCAATGTTAGACTACCCATAGTGGGAGTAACATAGATAGTAACATCACATATATCTAAGTTAAATAGACGATGTAGCATGCAATAAATGAAGAAAGAGATAAAAGTGGTAACATAGCTAGTTACTACTAATATGAGTAACATCACACATATCAAGGAAAGATGTGTCTATAGCCTAATAAATGAAGTGTTCCATGTTACCACACATATGTTACTCCCCACTATAAAGGTACATAGACTAGTAACATGGACATGTTACTAGTCTATGTTACTACCCATTGTGGCTAGTCTTAGCAACAGAGTTCTGTCACGAAAGTAAATGGATCAGAGCATAGGAAAATCAGAATAGATGATATAGAATTGAGTAAAAATCATGTGGGGTCTACTTAATGATGTGAATAGGCTGGATATCAAGAGAAATAAGATAGTGAGGATGAATTATTTAGGTATTATAGATGTTTCGTGCTTCGTGCTCTATGCTTTTGCTATTCCCAGTCAAGTTGTTATTTTCGACCACGACTTAACGTAGTTTTTGTGGCCAAGAATATGAATTTGTATGACGATTTCCTCCCAATAAAAAACTAGGATTTGTACGACGAAGGACGTGCCACGAGAACCTGCAAAAGAAAAAAGAAGAGAGAGGACGTGACACGTGATGAGGTCTACTTCATTATGTAGCAAGACGCCCCGTTTACATATGGGATGACGCTACCCTGTTGGGAACGGCTTCCTTCTGAACGGAAACTCTACGCTCGTCAAGTCACGTGACATATGGGGTGACGCTACCCTTCCCGCCAGCCTCACAGGGCACTGACACTACATAAAGGTACGAGGCTACGAGCTCCTCCACGACAATCCACACCAACACCAAACCACGGTGGCCGCCGATCGACCCGGCCACGCCTGAGAGCAGCATCTTGCCGGAGACATGGCGTCCGCTCCTGCGGCGGTTCCCCGCGTGAAGCTGGGCTCCCAGGGAATGGAGGTCTCGGCGCAGGGCCTCGGCTGCATGGGCATGTCCGCCTTCTACGGCGCGCCCAAGCCCGAGCCCGACATGGTCGCGCTCATCCACCACGCCGTCGCCGCCGGAGTCACCTTCCTCGACACCTCCGACATGTACGGGCCGCACACCAACGAGATCCTGCTCGGCAAGGTTGGTCCTAGATTCCTAGAAGCTAGACTAATTAGTCGGACTGTGATTCACGGACGTGCACTCAAGGTGTTCGATGTAATGCTCGTCGCAGGCGTTGCAAGGCGACATGAGGGAGAAGGTGGATCTGGCCACCAAGTTCGGCGTCTCGTTCGCAGACAACAAATGGAATGTCCGGGGGGATCCGACGTACATGCGCGCGGCTTGCGAGGGCAGCCTCAAGCGGCTGGCCGTCGACTGTATTGATCTCTACTACCAGCACCGCATCGACAAAAATTTGCCCATCGAGGTCACGGTGAGTGTCACACCGCCACTTATCTATTTTGTTAGCTACACCGAAAAGGTGATGCTGGACCCAGGTCCACATATTAGCTAAACAATTACTCCCTCCGTTCATAAATATAAGTCTTTTTAGAGATTCCAATATAAACTACATACGGAGCAAAATTGGTGAATCTACACTCTAAAATACGTCTATATACATTTGTATGTAGTCCATATTGAAATCTCTAAAAAATACTTATATTTAGGAACGGAGGGAGTAGTTTTTTTCCTTCTCCCGAAAAGAAGGATAAACCCCCGGCCTCACAAGTCTGTTGAATGGTTAACAAAATATACACTAATTCAGAAACAACTCACATGAGTGATCACCTCGTCTCCTCTCATTTTTAAGATCAGCAAACTCAAAATGTTTAACTGAAAGATAGGATTAAACTTTCCCCAAAGTTCATCTCACCGATGATCTAATCTTACTTTTCTTTTCAAAGAATAAGTTTGCTGATCTTTAAAAGTTCAAAATAGTACTACACTCCATCCTTTCTTTTGAGTATCCAAACCTAAATTCCAAATACATCGACTGAACTTCACCCAAACGATTCACAATAATTAATAAAAAATAATAGGACAGAAACGTGGTTAAATGCTGCTATTCTCATGACATTTCTTTCTTTTTTAGTCACAAAATTTGAACTATCCACTGTAAGTAATGATACCTGTAGCAGTCGTGAACTTGCACCATTTTAGGCATGTACATTTGAACGTGGACGTGAACTATCCCTTTTTATGTTACTGTCATATACAACGTGAACTTGCTAGATTGGCGGAATTTTGAGAACCCCAGTTGCACAATTTGAGACATGTTTTTTATTTTACATCTTTAAATCTGAGTTTCCACCTTGCTAGATTGGCGAACTCAAGAAGCTAGTCGAAGAAGGAAAGATAAAATACATCGGACTATCTGAAGCATCTGCATCAACAATCAGAAGGGCTCATGCTGTCCATCCTATTACTGCAGTTCAGCTGTAGTGGTCATTATGGTCTAGAGATGTGGAAGAAGACATAATTCCAACTTGCAGGTAATGAACAAAAATTGCTATCTTCTGCTTGTTGAAATCAGGGACTACATGGTCTAAATTTATTTTGTTGTGTCAATTCAAGAGAACTTGGAATCGGAATCGTACCTTACAGCCCACTTGGTAGAGGATTTTTCTCTGGTGGAGCAAAACTGATCGACTCGCTATCAGATCAGGACTACCGCAAGGTGAATTCCAACGACTGCTATGTAGACTTTGCTATTTTTGGTACAGGTTAATCCTGCTTTTTTCGTTAGCTTCTAACTCTTCATCAATCAAACATATTTGTGTTTATGCTTGATGGATTTTTTTCTTTGCATTGATCATACACATACCTTTTCTTAATTTAAACGCTTTTTCAGTTTCTTGTCACAAAAGGGGAATGGGACTTCCACGGCCAGTTGTCCATTTCACTGAAAACTTCATGCTTTTGCAGCATATGCCCAGATTCCAGCCAGAAAATCTTGAGAAGAATACCCTGATATTTGACCGTGTTAACGCAATGGCAACAAGAAAAGGGTGCACACCATCACAACTTGCATTAGCCTGGGTTCATCATCAGGGGAGCGATGTTTGTCCCATACCTGGCACAACAAAAATCGAGAATTTCAACCAGAATGTGGGAGCACTATCTGTGAGGCTCACACCAGAGGAGATGGCCGAACTCGAGTCCTATGCCGCTGCCGGTGATGTCCAGGGTGAGCGGTACTCTGAAATGGCGAGTACCTGGAAGTATTCTGAGACCCCTCCATTGTCATCCTTGAAAGCTGAGTAGCCATTTTTCTTCAGTGGAACTACAGGAGTTCATGATTCCAAACAGGCACAGGAGGGTAATCATAGTTGTGTTTTTTGAGTATTGACCAGAGTTGGACTCCTATTGTTGCGAATTCCGGTATGTAAAATAAGCTGTGGTATGTATGTGTGTATGCTTCGTTGTTGGTATACAACTAGTGTGTTGAATAAGCCTGTGTGCTGTAGTGCTACATAAAGGTGTGGTAAAAATGCATGTTGACAAAAAGAATAATCATGTACAAATTGTCCCTTGGGTTATATTTTTGTGAAAGCATGTGGACACAATGCTTGTAGGGGAATTTTATTGTGTATTTTTGTACCTAAAGTCGTGCACCATACCTTGGAGCCACTTGTGGCCACCCGCCATGAAAGACGAGTGTTTCGGTGAAAGTGTAGATCGATTGATCTTCTTTGAATCCTCGAGATTTGTGAATGTTTGAGTGGAGGAACCAATGGAGGATGAGCTTTTTCGAGTTCAAACAAGGGTGGGTAACTCAAGGTGGAAGGATTAGGTTGGAGGTGGAAGGAGTGGCTTTTATATCCCCTCTCAAATCTTACAATTATTGGGCCACTTGGTGTACCCCGGAGTTTCGGGGAAGCATTGGAGATCCGGGCTCCCCTGAGATCCGAGCCATGAGACCTCGGAGATCCATCCCATCAAGAGGGCGAGCCAACAAATATCACGGATATCCAGGGTCTCACACCTCGGAGGTCTGGCCCATCGAGTGGTGATGCCATGGATACCTCGAAGATCCCGGGGTCTCCAGAGAGGGAGCCATAGGAACAACGGACATCCGAGGCATGGGACCCCGAAGAGATCTGTTCCTCCAGAGAGGAAACCATTGGACCCCGGCGATCCGATTCTTAGACCCGGAGATCCAGGGGCACTAGAAGGATGTGTACTTGATGGAACTGAGTGGCAATGATGAATTTGATGTGTAGTTGGATGTTTTAGTGAGTGTATGAATTGAAGTGAACTTATTATGATCCCCTAACTAGAAACATCACCTCAGCCCCTCTTAATGGTGCGGCTTTTCTATTGACTCAAAAAGATAAACCGAAACAGACCTCCGATCTTTTGTAATCTAGCCAACAATGTATCCCTCTTGGAGTTCCGTGAATGCCTTATGGATTGTGGGCTAGAGGACTTAGGTTACACTGGAAACCTTTTTACTTGGAGCAGAGGTGATATTCGAGAGCGTCTTGATCGTGCAGTATGTAATATAGGGTGGGCACTCAAATTCCCTTGTGCAAAGGTGATTAATGAAGAACATGTTCATTCCGACCATCGCCCACTGGTGCTGGATACGGATTATCTGGACGAGAATATTTTCAAGCAACCAGCGGGACGTGCAAAACAAATTGAAGCTAGGTGGTTATAGGAAGACATTGTTAATGAAATCGTTAAGGCATCTTGGGAGAAAGCAAAGTTAGCTGGTATTGGGCCTTCTCTTGTGGATCGAACGAGAGCCATGCATGCTGATCTTCACAACTGGGATCGTTAATTTTTAAAGGGCCCGAAGCGGAGAATTAAGAAATTGAAAAAAGAGTTAGAGACTGCGACGCGGCCCGACGAATGCTGAATCTCGTTGCCGGCAGAAGGAGATAATTGTGGTTATTGAAAACCTCTTAGACCAGGAGGAAATTTTCTGGCTACAAAGAGGTCGTGCAAACTGGTTGATGCACGGGGACCGTAACACATCTTTCTTCCATAACGCAGCTATGGCTAGGAAGAAGAGAAATAATATCAAGAAGTTATTGCATGACTCGGGGGTCTGGAGAGAGGATAAGGAGCTACAGGATCACATCACTGGTTATTTCGCAAAACTCTTCACATCGGAAATTCAATGTCCAAGCCAAGAGGTCTTGTCCCTTGTTTGTCGGAGAGTTTCTTCTGAAATGAACAATGCTCTTCTCGCCCCTTATACAGCTGAAGACGTTCGTAAGGCTTTGTTCGATATTGGGGATCTAAAAGCCCCCCGGCCGGATGGACTCCATGCTATCTTCTATAAAAGATTTTGGCCCATGTTAGGGGACAACCTAATTGAGGAGGTTTTGCAAGCGATCAATACATGCACTAGTCCAGCCGGTTGGAACAATACAGCGATTGTGATGATCCCAAAGGATAATTCACCAGAAAAGGTAACCCAGTTTAGGCCGATCAGCTTATGTAATGTGGTATATAAAATCATTGCAAAAATGGTGGCTCCTCGTTTGAAGGTTCTCCTGCCAGATATTATTACCCCAACTCAAAGTGCCTTTGTGCCTGGCAGATTGATAACAAATAATATTTTAGTAGCCTATGAGTGTTTCCACACAATCAAGAACAAAAGAGAAGGTAAAGAAGGCATCTGCGCGATAAAACTGGATATGCACAAAGCTTATGATAGAGTTGAGTGGCCTTTTTTGAAGGAAATTATGTTGAGATTGGGTTTTCGACAAGAATGGGTGAACATTGTTATGCAATGTGTCTCAACGGTTGAGTACAGGGTTAGGATAAATGGAGAGGAAAGTGAGAGTTTCAAGCCCACAAGGGGGTTGAGACAGGGAGATCCGCTGTCGCCATATCTTTTCTTGTTATGTATTGAGGGTCTGCATGCTTTACTCACACACGCAGAGGAAATTGGAACTATCTCATGTGTAAAAGTCTGTAGAGATGCCCCACCTATCACAAATCTCCTATTTGCAGATGATTCATTGATTCTTATGAAAGCGAACCAACACAATATAGAAGCTCTAAAAGCAGCGCTTGATCTATACTGTAAGGCATCAGGACAATTGGTAAGCGTTGAAAAATCTAGCATTTTCTTTAGCCCCAATACGAAGGTGGAGATTAGAGCACAATTATGTACAACACTGAATATAATGACGGAGGCTCTTACTGATAAATATTTGGGCCTACCAGCAAATGTGGGGATGGATAAAACAGACTGTTTCCAATTTCTGATCGAACGAATTCTTAAGAAAATCAGTGGCTGGAAGGAGAAATTGTTGTCCACCGGGGGGAAGGAAATCCTGCTCAAGGCTGTGATCCAAGCCATACTCATCTATGCAATGTCAGTCTTTAAAATTCCTAAAAAATTTGTAAAGGAATCATTGACGCGATAGCGCATTTCTGGTGGGGAGACGAGGAGAACCAGAAAAGGATGCATTGGATGTCCTGGTGGAAAATGTGTGTTCCTAAAAATCAAGGAGGCATGGGATTTCGTGATATCCACTGTTTCAACTTAGCGTTGCTCGCTAAACAAGCGTGGCATCTTCTGGATAACCCTGATTCTATGTGTGCTTCTATCTTAAGGGCAAAGTACTACCCTGATGGTGACTTGATGAACGCTAAACAAAGGAAAGGCTCTTCTTTTACATGTCTGAGTATTATGGCAGGCATCATTACCCTGAAAAGAGGCTATATTTGGCGAGTGGGGAACAGACAAAAAATAAATATTTGGGAAGATGCTTGGATGCCAAACTATGCTAATAGGAGAATTGTAACGCCGAAGGGGGGACATCTGTTAACCAAGGTAGGTGATCTCATTGATCCTGTGTCCAATAATTGGGATGAATAACTCATCACACAAACTATGTGGCCCATCGATATACAACAGATTCTTTCAATTCCACTCTCGCAATATGATATGCCAGATTTTATTGCTTGGAGCTATACAAAAAATAGGATGTTCTCGGTTCGTTCAGCATATTCCATCGAGTGGGAAAATCAATATGGTAACAAATTAAAATACTCCAATGGAATGGGGCGAACCACAGTTAACCCTATTTGGAGTAAGATATGGAAGTTATCTTGCCCAGCAAAAGTGAAAAAATTTATATGGCGCACGCTTCATGGAACTCTCCCATGCCGGGTTACGCTTGCTAATAGACATATGAAGGTTTCGCCCACTTGCCCCACTTGCTCAGAGGGCTTAGAAGATACAAAACATATGTTTTTCCATTGTAGGAAAGCAAAGGAGGTTTGGAAAACTCTAGGGATAATTGCTGTCTATAAAGCGTGCGAGGTAGACCATGCTGGAGAGGCGGTGTTGGAGTACTTACTACTTCTCCCGGACTAAGATTTGAGGATGATAGGTCACCACAATGTGCCTGAGATGATTGTTGTCTCAACATGGTATTTATGGTGGGAAAGACGGAAGTTAGTGCATAAGAAGACAACCCAAAATGCCTTGCGAATTTCAATGGGTGTTTTAGCACTTACCACAAACTTTGTTAATGCTTCATCGCCCAAGGCTACCATTAAGAAGGAAGGATGGTCCTATCCCCTTAGAGGTTTCGTGAAACTTAATATTGATGCTTCTTTTGACCATGATATGCTTAGGGGAACGATGGGGGCGGTCCTGAGAGACGACAAAGGCAGGTTTATTGCTAGAGGGAATGGGAAGATCGATTACTGCGCAGATGTGTGTTGGGGAACGTAGTATTTCAAAAAAAAATCCTACGATCACGCAAGATCTATCTAGGAGAAGCATAGCAACGAGCGGGGAGAGTGTGTCCACGTACCCTCGTAGACCGAAAGTGGAAGCGTTTAGTAACGCGGTTGATGTAGTCGAACATTTTCACGATCCAAGTACCGAACGTACGGCACCTCCGTGTTCAGCACACATTCAGCTCGATGACGTCCCTCGAGCTCTTGATCCAACTGAGGACGAGGGAGGGTTTCGTCAGCACGACGGCGTGGCGACGGTGATGATGAAGTTACGGCACAGGGCTTCACCTAAGCACTACGATGATATGATCGAGGTGTGTAACTGTGGAGGGGGGCACCACACACGACTAAGACAAATCTTGGAGTGCCTTTGGGGTGCCCCTTGCCCACGTATATAAAGGAGGGAGGGAGAGAGGCCGGCGCTCCTAGGGGCGCGCCAAGTGTAGGGAGTCCTACTAGGACTCCCAAGTCCTAGTAGGATTCCCTTTCCTTTTCGAAGTGGGAAAGAAGGAAAGGAGGGAGAGGGAGAAGGAAAGGGGAGGCCGCGCCCCCACCCCTTGTCCAATTCGGTTTGGGCAGGGGGAGGCGCGCGCCACCTTGTGGCCCTTCTTCCCTCTCTCCACTAAAGCCCAATAAGGCCCATTAACTTCCCCCGGCGAATTCCCGTAACTCTCCGGTACTCCGAAAAATACCCGAATCACTCGGAACCATTCCGATGTCTGAATATAGCCTTCCAATATATGAATCTTTACCTCTCGACCATTTCGATACTCCTCGTCATGTCCGTGATCTCATTCGGGACTCCGAACAAACTTCGGTCATCAAATCACATAACTCATAATACAAATCATCATCGAACGTTAAGCGTGCGGACCCTACGGGTTCGAGAACTATGTAGTCATGACCGAAACACATCTCCGGTCAATAACCAATAGCGGAACCTGGATGCTCATATTGGCTCCTACATATTCTATGAAGATCTTTATGGGTCAAACTGCTTAATAACATACGTCATTCCCTTTGTCATCGGTATGTTACTTGCCCGAGATTCGGTCGTCGGTATCATCATACCTAGTTCAATCTCGTTACCGGCAAGTCTCTTTACTCGTACCATAATGCATCATCCCGCAACTAACTCATTAGTCACATTGCTTGCAAGGCTTATAGTGATGAGAATTACCGAGAGGGCCCAGAGATACCTCTCCGATACACGGAGTGACAAATCCTAATCTCGATCTATGCCAACCCAACAAACACCTTCGGAGACACCTGTAGAGCATCTTTATAATCACCGAGTTACGTTGTGACGTTTGATAGCACACAAGGTGTTCTTCCGGTATTCGGGAGTTGCATAATCTCATAGTCAGAGGAATATATATAAGTCATGAAGAAAGCAATAGCAATAAAACTTAACGATCATTGTGCTAAGCTAACAGATGGGTCTTGTCCATCACATCATTCTCTAATGATGTGATCCCGTTCATCAAATGACAACACATGTCTATGGTCGAGAAACTTAACCATCTTTGATTAACAAGCTAGTCAAGTAGAGGCATACTAGGGACACTCTGTTTGTCTATGTATTCACACATGTACCAAGTTTCCGGTTAATACAATTCTAGCATGAATAATAAACATTTATCATGATATAAGGAAATATAAATAACAACTTTATTATTTCCTCTAGGGACCTTCAGTCTCCCACTTGCACTAGAGTCAATAATCTAGTTCACATCGCCATGTGATTTAACACCAATAGTTCACATCTTTATGTGATTAACACCCGTAGTTCACATCGCCGTGTGACCAACACTCAAAGGGTTTACTAGAGTGAATAATCTAGTTCACATCGCTATGTGATTAACACCCAAGAGTAATAAGGTGTGATCATGTTTTGCTTGTGAGAGAAGTTTTTAGTCTACGGGTCTGCCATATTCAGATCCGTATGTATTTTGCAAATTTCTATGTCTACAATGCTCTGCACGGAGCTACTCTAGCTAATTGCTCCCACTTTCAATATGTATCTAGATCGAGACACAAAGTCATCCAGATCGGTGCCAAAGCTTGCATCGACGTAACTCTTTACGACGAACTCTTTATCACCTCCATAACCTAGAAAATATTTCCTTAGTCCTTTAAGGATATTTTGACCGCTGTCCAGTGATCTACTCCTGGATCACTATTGTACCCCCTTACCAAACTCATGGCAAGGTACACAATAGGTCTGGTATACAGTGTGGCATACTTTATAGAACCTATGGCTGAGGCATAGGGAATGACTTTCATTCTCTCTCTATCTTCTGTCATGGTCGGGTTTTGAGTCTTACTCAACTTTATACCTTACAACTCAGGCAATAACTTCTTCTTTGACTGATCCATTTTGAACTTCTTCAAAATCTTATCAAGGTATGTACTCATAAAAAGTCTTTATCAAGCGTCCTTGTCTATCTCTATAGATCTTGATGCCCAATATGTAAGCAGCTTCAAAAAACTCCTTTCAAATACTCCTTTATGCTTTCCAGAAAATTCTACATCATTTCCGATCAACAATATGTCATTCACGTATACTTATCAGAAAAGCTGTATTGCTCCCACTCACTTTCTTGTAAATACAGGCTTCATCGCAAGTCTGTATAAAACTATATGCTTTGATCAACTCATCAAAGCGTATATTCCAACTCCGAGATGCTTGCACCAGTCCATAGATGGATCACTGGAGTTTGCATACTTTGTTAGCACCTTTAGGATTGACAAAACCTTCTTGTTGCATCATATACAACTCTTCTTTAATAAATCCATTAAGGAATGCAATTTTGACATCCATTTGCCAGATTTCATAAAATGCGGCAATTGCTAACATGATTCTGATAGACTTAAGCATCGATATGAGTGAGAAATCTCATCGTATTCAACACTTTGAACTTGCCAAAAACCTTTTTCGACAATTCAAGCTTTGTAGATAGTAACACTACTATCAGCGTCCGTCTTCCTTTTGAAGATCCATTTATTCTCAATGGCTCGCCGATCATCGAGTAAGTCAATCACAGTCCATACTTTGTTCTAATACATGGATCCCATCTCAGATTTCATGGCCTCAAGCCATTTTGCGGAATCTGGGCTGATCATCGCTTCCTCATAGTTTGTAGGTTCGTCATGGTCTAGTAACATGGCTTCCAGAATAGGATTACCATACCACTCTAGTGCGTAACTTACTCTGGTTGACCTACGAGGTTCGGTAGTAACTTTGATCTGAAGTTTCATGATCATCATCATTAACTTTCTCACTAATTGGTGTAGGCATCACTGGAACTGATCTCTATGATGAACCATTTTCCAATTCGGGAGAAGGTACAACTACCTCATCAAGTTCTACTTTCCTCCCACTCACTTCTTTCGAGAGAAACTCCTTCTCTAGAAAGGATCCATTCTTAGCAACAGATATCTTGCCTTCAGATCTGTGATAGAAGGTGTACCCAACAGTTTCCTTTGGGTATCCTATGAAGACGCATTTCTCTGATTTGGGTTCGAGCTTATCAGGTTGAAACTTTTTCACATAAGCATCGCCACCCCAAACTTTAAGAAACGACAACTTAGGTTTCTTGCCAAACCACAATTCATATGGTGTCGTCTCAACGGATTTATATGGTGCCCTATTTAACGTGAATGCAACTATCTCTAATGCATAACCCCAAAACGATAGTGGTAATTCGGTAAGAGACATCATAGATCGCACCATATCTAATAAAGTACGGTTATGACGTTCGGACACACCATTATGCTGTGGTGTTCCAGGTGGCGTGAGTTGCGAAACTATTCCACATTGTTTCAAATGAAGACCAAACTCGTAACTCAAATATTCGTCTCCGCGATCAGATCGTAGAAACTTTATTTTCTTCTTACGATGATTTTCCACTTCACTCTGAAATTCTTTGAACTTTTCAAATGTTTCAGACTTATGTTTCATTAAGTAGATATACCCATATATGCTCAAATCATCTGTGAAGTTCAGAAAATAATGATACCTGCCACGCGCCTCAACACTCATCGGACTGCATACATCGGTATGTATTATTTCCAATAAGTCAGTGGCTCGCTCCATTGTTTCGGAGAACGGAGTCTTAGTCATCTTTCCCATGAGGCATGGTTCGCAAGCATCTAGTGATTCATAATCAAGTGATTCGAAAAGCCCATCAGCATGGAGTTTCTTCATGCGCTTTACACCAATATGACCTAAACAATAGTGCCACAAATATGTTGCACTATCATTATCAACTTTGCATCTTTTGGCATCAATATTATGAATATGTGTATCACTACGATCGAGATTCAATAAACCATTCACCTTGGGTGTATGACCACAGAAGGTTTTATTCATGTAAACAGAATAACAATTATTCTTTGACTTAAATGAATAACCGTATTGCAATAAACATGATCTAATCATATTATGCTCAACGCAAACACCAAATAACATTTATTTTAGGTTCAACACTAATCCCGAAGGTAAAGGGAGTGTGCGATGGTGACCTTATCAACCTTGGAATCGCTTCCAACACACATCGTCACCTTGCCCTCAACTAGTCTCTGTTCATTTTGTAACTCCTGTTTCAAGTTACTAATCATAGCAACTGAACCAGTATCAAATACCCAGGGGCTACTATGAATACTAGTAAAGTACACATCAATAACATGTATATCATATATACTTTTGTTCACTTTGTCATCCTTCTTATCCACCAAGTATTTGGGGCAGTTCTGCTTCCAGTAACCATTTCCTTTGTGGTAGAAGCACTCAGTTTCAGGCTTGGGTCTAGCTTTGGGCTTCTTCATGGGAGTGGCAACTTGCTTGCCATTCTTCTTGAAGTTCCCTTTCTTTCCCTTGCCCTTTTAATTGAAACTAGTGGTCTTATCAACCATCAACACTTGATGCTTTTCTTGATTTCTACCTTCGCCGATTTTAGCATCGCGAAGAGCTCGGGGAATACTTTTCGTTATCCCTTGCATATTATGGTTCATCACGAAGTTCCAGTAACTTGGTGATAGTGACTAGAGAATTTTCTCAATCAATATCTTATCTGGAAGTATAACTCCCACTTGATTCAAGCGATTGTATTACTCAGACATTCTGAGCATATGCTCACTGGTTGAGCTATTCTCCTCCATCTTGTAGGCAAAATACTTGTCAGAGGTCTCATACCTCTCGACTCGGGCATGAGTCTGAAATACTAATTTCAGCTCTTGGAACATCTTATATGCTCCTTGGCATTTCAAAACGTTTTTGAAGTCCCGGTTCTAAGCCGTAAAGCATGGTGCACTAAACTATCAAGTAGTCATCATACCGAGCTTGTCAAACGTTCATAACGTCTGCATCTGCTCCTGCAATACGTCTGTCACCTAGCGGTGCATCAAGGACATAATTCTTCTATGCAGCAATGAGGATAATCCTCAGATCACGGACCTAGTCCGCATCATTGCTACTATCATCTTTCAACTTAGTTTTCTCTAGGAACATATCAAAAAATAAACGGGGAGTTACATCGCAAGCTATTGATCTACAACATAGATATGCAAATATTATCAGGACTTAGTTCATAATAAATGAAAGTTCAATTAATCATATTACTTAAGAACTCCCACTTAGATAGACATCCCTCTAGTCATTTAAATGATCATGTGATCCATATCAACTAAACCATGTCCGATCATCACGTGAGATGGAGAAGTTTTCAATGGTGAACATCACTATGTTGATCATATCTACTATATGATTCACGTTTGATCTTTCGATCTCAGTGTTCCGAGGCCATATCTGCATATGCTAGGCTCGTCAAGTTTAACCCGAGTATTCTGCGTGTGCAAAACTGGCTTGCACCTATTGTATGTGAACGTAGAGCTTATCACACCCGATCAGCATGTGGTGTCTCGGCACGACGAACTGTAGCAACGGTGCATACTCAGGGAGAACACTTATACCTTGAAATTTAGTGAGGGGTCATCTTCTAATGCTACCGCCATACTAAGCAAAATAAGATGCATAAAAGATAAACATCACATGCAATCAAAATATGTAACATGATATGGCCATCATCATCTTGTGCCTTTGATCTCCATCTCCAAAGCACCGTCATGATCTCCATCGTCACCGGCTTGACACCTTGATCTCCATCGTCACCGGCTTGACACCTTGATCTCCATCGTAGTATCTTTGCCGTCTCGCCAACCATTGCTTATACGACTATCGCTACCGCTTAGTGATAAAGTAAAGCAATTACATGGCGATTGCATTTCATACAATAAAGCGACAACCATAAGGCTCCTGCCAGTTGCCGATAACGGTTACAAAACATGATCATCTCATAAAATAATTTATATCTCATCACGTCTTGACCATATCACATCACAACATGCCCTGCAAAAACAAGTTAGACGTCCTCTACTTTGTTGTTGCAAGTTTTACGTGGCTGCTACGGGCTTCTAGCAAGAACCGTTCTTACCTACGCATCAAAACCACAATGATTTTCATCAAGTGTGATGTTTTAACCTTCAACAAGGACCGGGCGTAGTCAAACTCAATTCAACTAAAGTTGGAGAAACAGACACCCGCCAGCCACCTGTGTGCGAAGCACATCGGTAGAACCAGTCTCATGAACGCAGTCATGTAATGTCGGTCCGGGCCGCTTCATCCAACAATACCGCTGAATCAAAGTAAGACGTTGCTGGTAAGTAGTATGACTATTATCGCCCACAAATCTTTGTATTCTACTCGTGCATATAACATCTACGCATAGACCTGGCTCGGATGCCACTGTTGGGGAACGTAGTATTTCAAAAAAAATCCTACGATCACGCAAGATCTATCTAGGAGAAGCATAGCAACAAGCGGGGAGAGTGTGTCCACATACCCTCGTAGACCGGAGGCAGAAGCGTTTAGTAACGCGGTTGATGTAGTCGAACGTCTTCACGATCCAACCGATCCAAGTACTGAACGTACGGCACCTCCGTGTTCAGCACACGTTCATCTCGATGACGTCCCTCGAGCTCTTGATCCAGTTGAGGACGAGGGAGAGTTTCGTTAGCACGATGGCGTGGCGACGATGATGATGAAGTTACCGGCACAGGGCTTCGCCTAAGCACTACGACGATGTGACCGAGGTGTGTAACTGTGGAGGGGGCCACCGCACACGGCTAAGTCAAATCTTGGAGTGCCTTTGGGGTGCCCCCTGCCCACGTATATAAAGGAGGGAGGGAGAGGCCGGCCCTCCTAGGGGCGCGCCAAGTGTAGGGAGTCCTACTAGGACTCCCAAGTCCTAGTGGGATTCCCTTTCCTTTTCGGAGTGGGAAAGAAGGAAAGGAGGGAGAGGGAGAAGGAAAGGGGAGGCCGTGCCCCCACCCCTTGTCCAATTCGGTTTGGGCAGGGGGGAGGCGCGTGCCACCTCGTGGCCCATCATCCCTCTCTCCTCTAAAGCCCAATCAGGCCCATTAACTTCCCCCGGCGAATTCCCATAACTCTCCGGTACTCCGAAAAATACCCTAATCACTCGGAACCATTATGATGTCTGAATATAGCCTTCCAATATATGAATCTTTACCTCTCGGCCATTTCGAGACTCCTCGTCATGTCCGTGATCTCATCCGAGACTCCGAACAAACTTCAGTCATCAAATCACATAACTCATAATACAAATCATCATCGAACGTTAAGCGTGCGGACCCTACGGGTTTGAGAACTATGTAGACATGACTGTCGGTGTCAAAACCGGCGGATCTCGGGTAGGGGGTCCCAAACTATGCGTCCGAGGATCAAAGGTAACAGGAGACAGGGACACGATGTTTACCCAGGTTCGGGCCCTCTTGATGGAGGTAATACCCTACTTCCTGCTTGATTATCTTGGATGAATATGGGGTTTACAAGAGTTGATCTACCTCAAGATCATAATGGCTAAACCCTATATGTCTAGCCTGTATGATTATTCTACTTCCTCTACGGACTAAACCCTCCGGTTTATATAAACACCGGAGGGGCCTAGGGTTGTACATAGTCGGTTTACAGAGGAAGGAATCTTCATATCCGAATGCCAAGATTGCCATCCACGCAAAGGAGAGGACACGGGAGGAAGTCTTCTGTCTTGTATCTTCATGGCCCATTAGTCCGGCCCACACTACATAGCCCGGACGCCCGAGGACCCCATAATCCAGGACTCCCTTAGTAGCCCCTAAACCAGGCTTCAATGACGATGTGTCCGGCGCATATATTATCTTCGGCATTGCAAGGCGGGTTCCTCCTCCGAATACTTCAAAGTAGTCCTCGAACGCAGAAAACGTGTCCGGCTCTGTAAAAGAGGCACCACACACAGCCTCAAAGAGTACAATATTTAACAAGCCTCATCTACTGACAACTTTTGTGGCGAGACGTTACGTCTCCAACGTATCTATAATTTTTTATTGTTCCATGCTATATTATATTCTGTTTTGGACATTATTGGGCTTTATTATACACTTTTATATTATTTTTGGGACTAATCTATTAACTGGAGGCCCAGCCCAGAATTGCTGTTTTTTTGCCTATTTCAGAGTTTCGCAGAAAAAGAATATCAAACGGAGTCCAAACGGAATGAAACCTTCGGGAACGTGATTTTCGGAACGAACGTGATCCAGAGGACTTGGACCCTACGTCAAGACATCAACCAGGAGGGCACGAGGTAGGGGGGGGCGCCTACCCCCCTGGGCGAGCCCTCCACCCTCGTGGGCCCCATGTTGCTCCACCGACGTACTTCTTCCTCCTATATATACCTACGTACCCCCAAACTACCAGATACAGAGCCAAAAACCTAATTCCACTGCCGCAACCTTCTGTACCCGTGAGATCCCATCTTGGGGCCTTTTCCGGAGCTCCACCGGAGGGGGCATCGATCACGGAGGGCTTCTACATCAACACCATAGCCTCTCCGATGATGTGTGAGTAGTTTACCTCAGACCTTCGGGTACATAGTTATTAGCTAGATAGCTTCTTCTCTCTTTTTGGATCTCAATACAATGTTCTCCCCCTCTCTTGTGGAGATCTATTCGATGTAATCTTCTTTTGCGGTGTGTTCATTGAGACCGATGAATTGTGGGTTTATGATCAAGTTTATCTATGAGCAATATTTGAATCTTCTCTGAATTCTTTTATGTATGATTGGTTATTTTTGCAAGTCTCTTCGAATTATCAGTTTGGTTTCGCCTACTAGATTGATCTTTCTTGCAATGGGAGAAGTGCTTAGCTTTGGGTTCAATCTTGTGGTGTCCTTTCCCAGTGACAGTAGGGGCAGCAAGGCACGTATTGTATTGTTGCCATCGAGGATAACAAGATGGGGTTTATATCATATTGCATGAGTTTATCCCTCTACATCATGTCATCTTGCTTAAAGCATTACTCTGTTCTTATGAACTTAATACTCTAGATGCATGCTGGATAGCGGTCGATGTGTGGAGTAATAGTAGTAGATGCAGGCAGGAGTCGGTCTACTTGTCTCGGACGTGATGCCTATATACATGATCATACCTAGATATTCTCATAACTATGCTCAATTCTGTCATGCTCAACAGTAATTTGTTCACCCACCATAAAACTCATGCTCTTGAGAGAAGCCACTAGTGAAACCTATGGCCCCTGGGTCTATTTTCCATCATATTTAATCTCCCGACAACAAGCTATTTCTGGCGCTATTTTTTTTTGATTTCTTTACTTTGCATCTTTATCATAAAAATACCAAAAATATTATCTTATCATATCTATCAGATCTCACTCTCGTAAGTGACCGTGAAGGGATTGACAACCCCTTTATTGCGTTGGTTGCGAGGATTTATTTGTTTGTGTAGGTGCGAGGGACTCGTGCGTGGCCTCCTACTGGATTGATACCTTGGTTCTCAAAAACTGAGGGAAATACTTACGCTACTTTGCTGCATCACCCTTTCCGCTTCAAGGGAAAACCAACGCAGTGCTCAAGAGGTAGCACCCCGCCCGGTCATTATTTCGAACCGTTTTTTAGCCTCCCGCTCCATGTTTCGAGATGCGGTTTTCATTGGCACGTTTGTCGAAGCAGAGATCGTGTCCCCTTATCACGGGATTCTCATCAATACGGGTGTGGGTAATCCAACCGCGCCGTCCGCACGACCCTTGGGGAATAGGCGAGTTTTAAGGCGAGTGGGGAGGCGCTTGATATTCGCTGCCTTTATAAGAGGATAAGGATCCACTCTTTCATCCACGCCTTCTTCCTCACTGCCCATCCGTTCTCGAGCTCCAGCCCCGAAGCTTCCATCCTTTCTGCCCCAAAAAAGCACTCCGGCCCTGTCCAGATCTGGGGCATAGGGAAAGTGGATGGCGTCCTCCGTCACGGAGGAGAACATCAGGGAGCTCCGAGAGCGGGGTACCTGGCCCAGGAAATCGCCCATCGGCTTCCGGCCAAGGGGCAGACCGTCCCCACTCTGGAGCTCAATGAGAGGGTGGTATTCATCCCCCACTTCGTCCGCGGGTTAGGACTTTCTCTCCACCCCTTCGTCCATGGACTCATGTTCTACTATGGGCTAGATTTCCATGATGTAGCCCCAAATTCTTTCCTCAACATCTCGGCATTCATTGTCGTGTGTGAGGCCTTCCTCCGCATCCCACCCCACTTCGGATTATGGCTAAAGACCTTCAATGTGAAGCCGAAAGTGGTGGATAGTCAACATGCAGAGTGCGGAGGCGCCATGGTGAGCAAACTGTCCAACGTCACATGGCCCATAGGCACCTTTGTGGAAACCGTCAAAGGGTGTCAACAACAGTGGTTCTACGTCACAGAGCTCCGCGACACCACTTGGGCCGCGGCTCCCGAATTCAAGTCCGCCCCCCCCCCCACGCGGCCCACCTCCTGGCTGAAAAAGGGCCTGGACTGGGCGTCGTCGGACGAGGTGTCAGCGCTGCAGATGCGCATTAAGAGCATGGTAGACAAGGACATCAAGCTTGTCAATGTGATCCAGGTGATGCTTTATCGCCGGATCCTTCCTTGCCAAAGCCGGACTTGCCATTTATGGGAGTTCGATCCGGCCAAGCACCAGACCTTGCAACAGTTCTTCGGCACTACGCACGAAGGTATCTGGAAGGTGCTTTTCAAGGCCAATCAGACGTGGCCGAAGACGACCGAGGACCGCAACTACAACCTGACTCATCTAGCCAGTCCGGTAAGTTCTTCATATTTCAAGGTGCATCCTCTACCTATACATTCAAGGAAGATGTCTAAGCTTCCCCCTTTGTCTTTTCAGGGCTGGACAAAGAAGGCGGAGCGGATCCAGTGTCCGGCTCCGCTGCCTGAAAACCCAGCAATCCCACTTCTAACGAATATGCTGGTTTCGGCGCCCTACCAGGCGCTGGAGAAGAAGGCCAAGAATAAGGGCCAAGAGGCAAGAAGAGGCCTCCGCCGCAAAGGCACTTCGGACACAACGTCCGAAGACACTGAAACCCACTCCTCCCCCGCTGAGAACAACAAGGAGGAGGAGGAAAGCAATTCTCCCCTTGAGGGGGGAAGGAAGAAAAGGGCAGCCTCCACGAATCTGGAGGCAGAGGCGGAGGCGTCCAAGAGAGGGAGGGTCTCCCTTGCGGATAATTCCGCATTGGACATCGATAGCAGCTCCGAGTGGCGTCCCAGGGAGAAGCCCCTGGCTGAATCGTAAGTACTCAAAGGCACCTATGCACTTATATATCCGGCTCCTTTACTTCGTAGCTTTAATATGTTGAATCATGCGCTGCAGTCTGGCTCACGCCCGCCCCCAGCGATCCTCATCTTCAGGGAATTCGCTGGATCCAAATGTGATGGACAGTGACTCGCCTCCGCCGGCCTCCTCCCCCAAGACCGCGAACGTCGCTGAAGTATTATCCCGAAGGACCCTCCCAGGTCAAGGAGAGGCACAGGAGGCCGTCACGGCGGTGCCAGAGGGTGATACCTCGGTTGCCGGACAGATGGGGGAACAGACCCCCCTGGAAACTTGCGATGGGGGCCATAACCAATTCGGCCCCCAGCTGAATACTATTACGGAGGCCCATACGGCTCCGGAATCAGGTAAGCAGCCTCCCTCGGAAGAAGGAGGTGCACCTATCCTGCCGGTGACCTCTGTCCATCCAGAGGCACCGGATACTTTACTGGAAGCGCTTCAAGGTGCTTCCATTGTGGAAGAACACTATATCCTTATGGGTACGGTGGTTGAAAGAGTTCAGTCCGCTAAAAGCGGACTGGCCTAAGCCCGCGTCAGCCTTCTAACAGGCTTTTAGGTATGTGACATAATTATGCAAAAAGAATGCCGTAGTATAGACAGTAGCCCTTGAGACTTTGTCCGGTGTTTGAAAAGAAAAGCCGGACAGAGGGTCAAATAATTTTCGCAGGAGACTAATCATATGTGTCTATGTGAATAAGCAGGCGTCGATGCTGGCTGCGACCTCCCATTTTGCCGAAGTCTCCGAACTGAAGGAGAGGCTGGAGCGGGCCGATGAAGAGCTCGGCCGTGTCAAAAAACAACTTGAGGACAAGCAAGGTATGCAATGGCCTATTCAGATCTAAAATGATATGAATTGTTTGTGTTGATCGTGTTATTTGATGTCTCATAGGAGCTGCGGCCGAGGTGGAGTCCCTCAAGAACGCGCTGGCCGAGGCCCAGAAGAAAGCGGAGAAGGAACAAGCCGCCCGCAAAAAACACGAGTCAAGGGTCGGGGAGGTTCAGCAGGAGCTCAAGGATGCCATAAAGAAATGTGAGTCCTGGGAGCGCAAGATTACGGACCAAGAGCCTGAACTTGCTAAGGCCCGCCAAAGCGCACAAGAGGCCCGAGTTGAAGCCCAGGGCACCCTCCGGGAAATCCAGGAGGCCAAGAAGAGTGCGGCGGGTAAGGCCTTTATTATGCAGAGCAAATTTGTGAAGAAAAGGTACCTCTTACTGACCCGGATTTGGAGTTCTCCAGGAGCGTTTGTGGATCTGCCTCGCAGTGTTGCTGATGCCGCGGAGTTCTTCCGAGCATGAGAGGGGAGCTCAACGGAGAAGCTGTTCTGGTCGCAATACCTTGCGCCAAAGCATCCGGTGCCCCTTAGCGATCAGCTGACCAAACTGCATAGGGTGGCTGGATTGGCCATGAAGGATTTGATAATCCGTCTGTGGCCTGCCGAAAGCCATGCCCAACAGCTACTTCGGGCTCGTGAAGCGGCTGGTCGATGCCTGCCCTCGGCTTGATGCCATAAAGCGGTCAGTCTGCATTGAAGGTGCGCGGATGGCCTTCGCCCATGTCAAGGTGCAGTGGGCGAAGATGAATGCCGTCAAGCTCGCGACCGAGGGACCGCCTGCGGGCAAAGAGCACCGCACGCCGAGCGGTATTTTGATGATGTCCTGGAAGGATCATGCATTGTAGAGGGCCAGTGTGCGAAGGACATTATCTTTGAATGAATGTATTCATGTTATCCAGTCCTGCATTATGGAACAAAGCCTATATGCAATATATTGCTTGTTGTTGTGTGAAAATATTTCCTCCTGTGCGGCCATTTTATTAAATCTGAGAGTTGGCCAGTCGTCGGCTTCATCCCCCACGTAGGTAGTACGGGGGTGTTCGGGTTGGAACCTAAACACACTTGACCCAAGAGTTTGGTCCTTGAAGGAGGTGTTTAGCGCAGCGAACCAGGCAATCGGACTATGTGGCTTTATCACTCTCACTTAGCCATAGGAGTTTGACAATAGGAGTGTAGGCGCAGCCCCTAGTTAGTATTTGTTTATCCGGACTAGGGCGCTGTAGACACCTGATCGGGTGGAGGCCGACCCATCGCATAATGCGGAAAAAATCGCAAAAGATTTATGTTTTAGCCACTGAATAGCTAACCAGCTCTCGCCGCATCATGATAGTTAGTTTTCGGCTTTCTGTACTAAGGTGTTTATCCAGATAAACCGGAAACACAATCGCAGTAGTTCTCCCTTTACTACCCTAGCCGATAAGACGGAACATAAGGTAGCAAGCACAGGAGCCGGGCAACCCAACTATTGACCAAAGACATGATTCGGAGCCAATGCATATAATGCTATATTCGGGGCGCCGAATTATACTATAAAAAGTGTTCGGACTTGTTATAAACGTATGGAGCACAATGGGGCCCCTGGCGAGTTAAGTCGTACCAAAGGGGACGGGTGCAATTGATAGAAAACAGTGAAATGTAATGAAGGAATAAACCAGTGCCACGTATATTGGGCTAGAGACTGTTTCCATTATAGTCTGTTTGATACGTCAAAACGTATTTGTAAAGATAATACGATAAGCAACATGGCTATTTAACATGCCGAGACTAAGGGGAAGCTGTGTGCGGGTCCTGAAAACAGGTAAAGTGATCGTCAAGAAGATCATCCGGATATTCCACCACCCGTCTATGCTGCTTTCCTCCTTGGTATGTTATCCTTCGAAAGGATCGATGACCAGGCCCTCGTGAGGGGCCCGTGGAAAAGAAACCTGAAAAGGATAGAGCCGTATTAAGCCTCCGTCTTTGCCCATCGTATTTTTAGTGCGTAGTTATGTATGCGCGGTACGTATGCCGCAATTCGATCGGGGCTGAGACAGAGGCCGAATTGCTAGTCGAACTCCTGACGAGTTGGACTGTCATTCTGTGGGGTAGTCCGAACTCGTTTAATAGTGTCCGGGGGCTTGGCCGCCGAATTGATGTTCTGCTTGATAAGGCCGCCCTGTACCTCCGCTGCCAGAGCCGCAGTGTGCTCCTCGGTATGGAGGGAGCGTTCCATGTTTCCGTTGACTGTTATGACACCGCGCGGTCCGGGCATCTTGAGTTTCAGATAGGCATAGTGTGGCACCGCATTGAAGCGAGCGAATGCGGTTCGTCCGAGCAATGCATGATAGCCACTGCGGAAGGGGACGATGTTGAAGATCAAGTCTTCGCTTCGGAAGTTGTCCGGAGATCCGAAGACGACTTCCAATGTGATTGAGCCCGTGCAACGGGCCTCTACACCTGGTATTACTCCTTTAAAGGTAGTTTTGTGGGCTTGATCCTTGACGGATCGATGCCCATCTTGCGGACTGTGTCCTGATAAAGCAGGTTAAGGCTGCTGCCACCGTCCATGAGGACTCGCGTGAGGTGGAATCCATCAATGATTGGGTCGAGGACCAGTGCGGCTGAGCTGCCGTGACGGATACTGGTCGGATGGTCCCTACGATCGAAAGTGATCGGGCAGGATGACCATGGATTGAACTTTGGGCCGACTGGCTCTATCGCATAGATGTCCCTGAGCGCACGTTTGCGCTCCCTCTTGGGGATATGAGTAGCGTATATCATGTTCACCATTTTGACTTGGGGGGGATTTCTTTTGTCCCCCTGTGTTCGGTGGACGGGGCTCCTCGTCATCGTCCTCACTTGGCGACCCCTTCTCCTTATTCTCGGTATTTAACTTACCGGCTTGTTTAAAGACCCAACAGCTTCTGTTGGTATGATTGGCGGGTTTATCGGGGGTTCCGTGGATCTGACATGGTCGATCGAGAATTCGGTCCAAGCTGGATGAGCCCGGATTGCTTCTTTTAAATGGCTTCTTCCGCTGACCGGACTTGGAGGCACTGAATCCGGCGTTGACCGCCGTGTCATCGGTATTGTCACTGTTGCTTCGATGCTTGTGCCTATTGCGTCGGGGCTTGTTGTTGCTATTTCTGGCTTCAGAGGTGCCAGGTTCGCTTGCACTATTGCTGCTATGGGCTAGCCAACTATCTTCGCCCGCGCAAAAGCGGGTCATAAATGCCGCGAGGGCTGCCATGGACCTTGGCTTTTCTTGGTCAAGGTGTTGGGCGAGCCATTCCTCGCGAATGCTGTGTTTAAAGGCCGCTAGGGCTTCGGCATTCGGACAGTCGACAATCTGGTTCTTTTTAATTAGGAACCTAGTCCAGAATTTCCTGGCTGCCTCTCCGGGCTGTTGAACTATGTGACTTAAGTCATCGGCATCCGGAGGTCGGACGTACGTACCCTGGAAGTTGTCGCGGAAGGCGTCTTCCAGGTCTTCCCAGCTGCCAATGGAATTTTCTGGCAGGCTGTTTAACCAGTGCCGAGCTGGTCCTTTGAGCTTTAGCGGGAGGTATTTGATAGCATGAAGATCATCGCCGCGGGCCATATGAATATGGAGAAGAAAGTCCTCAATCCATACCGCGGGATCTGTTGTTCCATCATATGATTCGATATTCACGGGTTTGAACCCTTCTGGGAATTCGTGCTCCATTACTTCGTCAGTGAAGCAGAGGGGGTGTGCGGCACCTCCATATCGGGCCAAGTGCGACGCAGTTCGGATGGAGTCCGTCTACGGTTTTCGGCCCGGACGTGGTTATGCTTGTCGCGCCCGGCTGGATAGCCGTCTTCGCATGCTGGGGGATGCCCCCGCGATCCGTAGATCGATCTGGCCTGACCTAATCTATTTTCCAGGTCCTGCCGTAGGTCATACGTATATCCCCGAGATGTTGTGTCTCTACCTTTACGGCGAGGTAGTACGGGCTGGTGTTCGGCTTGAGTTTTCGTTTTGTCACGGCCACGTGGTGGACGGTCGGCCGCATTACGCACTGATGGTACGGGCTCCAGCGCCTCGTCGTCGAATTGAGGTAGCAGCTTACGCTTCGGGTAACTCTTGGTTGGGCGCCTGAGGCTGTATTCCTCGGCTGCCAGGACATTAGTCCACCTATCGTTGAGCAGATCTTGATCAGCTTGAAGCTGCTGCTGCTCCTTCTTCAGGCTCCTTGCAGTGGCTATTAGCTGGTGCTTAAAGCGCTCCTGTTCGAGGGGTTCCTCAGGCACAATAAAGTCTTTGTCGCCAAGGCTCACCTCATCCTCGGAGAGTGGAAGGTAGTTACTATCCTCCGAGTCTTCGTTTACAGCCTGTTCATCAGGGCTGATTTGCCCATCTTCCCGATCGTCCTGTTCGGAGGTTGGCTCGACGGGGTCTTCCTGGTCTTCAGCGTCGTCCGGAGTATTGTTACCTCCGGTGCCAGTATTGCTGTCTTTTCCACGGCGTGATTTAGAGCGGCGTCGCTGACGTCGGCGCTTTGGTTGTATCTCAGGAGGTTTATCCTCAACTAGATTTTTCTCGTTATCGCTGTTACCCTCTTTGGGCGTATCCACCATGTATACATCATATGAAGAGGTGGCCGTCCAGCGTCCGATAAACGGCGGGTTTTGGGCCTGCTCTTCTCCGGCATCGTCGTCCATACCGTCGATGTCTTGGAGTCGTAATCGAGCATGTCGGTTAAGTCCTCGACAGTGGCTATGAAGTGGGTGGTGGGTGGGACGTGAAATTCCCCGCTCTCAGCCCCTAGTCAGGGCTAGGCGTAGTTCGAACGTTGCTCTTATAATGACGAGGGATCGCATTAAGTCCAGAGCCTCGCTTAAAGGCGATGTTTGGCCAGGGAGAAGAGAGTCCATGGAGTACGGCCTGAAAGAAACTCCTTGGCCGAGCTCACACGTTGCTGACTCCGAGTGTTCGGAGCCAGTGGTCGGGGAAGAGTTCGGCTTCAAGATGATTGCCGGTGACACTACTTCCTCCGACTCTCCCATACTAGGCTATATAGCCACAGAGAGTCCGGCGGGCTCAAGAATCCCGTCTTCGGACCTGGTGATGCGTTCCGGATCTAAGGCCGGAGTGGAGGTTGGGGTCGTGAACCCTTGTAAGATCAAGTCTCCTCAGATATCAGCGACATAATCTAGACTTCCAAAACTAATCTGGTGGCCTGGGGCGTAGCTGGTGATCTGCTCTAGATGGCCAAGTGAGTTGGCCCGCAGTGCGAAGCCACCGAACACAAAGATCTGGCCAGGGAGAAAGACCTCCCTCAGGGCAGCATTGTTGTAGATGACTGATGGAGCCATCGAACCTTCTAGCGACGACACAGCGGGACTCTCAATGAAAGCACCAATGTCGGTGTCAAAACCGGTGGATCTCGGGTAGGGGGGCCCGAACTGTGCGTCTGAGGATCGAAGGTAACAGGAGACAGGGACATGATGTTTACCCAGGTTCGGGCCCTCTTGATGGAGGTAATACCCTACTTCTTGCTTGATTATCTTGGATGAATACGGGGTTTACAAGAGTTGATCTACCTCGAGATCGTAATGGCTAAACCCTAGATGTCTAGCTTGTATGATTATGATTCTTCCTCTACGGACTAAACTCTCCGGTTTATATAAACACCGGACGGGCCTAGGGTTGTACAGAGTCGGTTTACAGAGGAAGGAATCTTCATCTCCGAACGCCAAGCTTGCCATCCATGCAAAGGAGAGTCCCATCCGGACACGGGAGGAAGTCTTCTGTCTTGTATCTTCATGGCCCATTAGTCCGGCCCACATTACATAGCCCGGATGCCCGAGGACCCCATAATCCAGGACTCCCTCAATGACCGAGACTCATCTCCGGTCAATAACCAATAGCGGAACCTGGATGCTCATATTGGCTCATACATATTCTACGAAGATCTTTATCGGTCGAACCGCATAACAACATACGTCATTCCCTTTGTCATCGGTATGTTACTTGCCCAAGATTCAATCGTCGGTATCATAATACCTAGTTCAATCTCGTTATCAGCAAGTCTCTTTACTCGTACCGTAATGCATCATACCGCAACTAACTCATTAGTCACTTGTTTGCAAGGCTTATAGTGATGAGCATTACCGAGAGGGCCCAGAGATACCTCTCTGATACACGGAGTGACAAATCCTAATCTCGATCTATGCCAACCCAACAAACACCTTCGGAGACACCTGTAGAGCATCTTTATAATCACCCAATTACGTTGTGACGTTTGATAGCACACAAGGTGTTCCTCCGGTATTCGGGAGTTGCATAATCTCATAGTCAGAGGAATATGTATAAGTCATGAAGAAAGCAATAGCAATAAAACTTAACGATCATTATGCTAAGCTAACGGATGGGTCTTGTCCATCACATCAATCTCTAATGATGTGATCCCGTTCATCAAATGACAACACATGTCTGTGGTCAGGAAACTTAACCATCTTTGATTAACGAGCTAGTCAAGTAGAGGCATACTAGGGACACTCTATTTGTCTATGTATTCACACATGTACCAAGTTTCCGGTTAATACAATTCTAGCATGAATAATAAACATTTGTCATGATATAAGAAAATATAAATAACAACTTTATTATTGCCTCTAGGGCGTATTTCCTTCAATGTGCTGATGGCGGAAGCCCTTGCTCTCAAGTTTGGTTTAACTCTGGCGCAAAGGTGGGATGTAATCGCCTTATTATTAACTCAGATAACCTGGAGGTAATTTATACTATGCAGGATGGAGGACAATCAGCGGGTGCGCCAGCAGCAATCTTTGACGATTGTTTTCATTATGCTTGTGATTTTAGTATTACTAGATTCGAACATTGTAATAGAGAAGCAAATAAAGTAGCTCATGAGCTTGCTAAATTAGCTAGATTTTCTTTGACTTCTGTTTGGTTTGAGGAAGCTGTAGATGAGATTGCAGTGATCCTCATGACCTCATGAACGATGTACTTCTAATATCTAATGAATAAAGTCTCGATATTGTTAAAAAAACAATGTATCCCTCTTTGGATTGGGGCCCGCCTTTCTTCCATCCTTTATCAGTGTAGAGGAATTAACATCTCATAATTACTTCAGGAAGGTATTAGTCCCTCCAATCATACATCATCATCATAACTGAAACATGATTAAGAAATGGGACACACTTTCACAGGGGCACATCTCCTCTAACGGAAACACCGCATGCAGAGGCAAGAGCCCTCCAATGGTAGCACGAATGTGTGCCGTCCCCAGCACCCCACCACTAATGGTACCAGCCGACCATTGCAACCCTTCCCTAAATTACCACCCCTCGGTCCAGAGGCTCCCCAGGGCTTCTAAAGGACATGTACTAAGAAAAAGCCCCTGCAGACGGCACACCGCACACAAGGTGGACCAGCAGAAGATCACCTCTCCCTTTCACCGAAAAAGGTGACCCACACGTCGATCTCTCACTTACCACAGGGGCTCATCAGGCAAGATATAGCATAGGCGTCACGGCACAACAATTCACGCGAACCATCCCACTGACCATCATGGTCCCACCATGAAATTGATGCCCTCAATCAACTCCCAGGGCTCCAATGCTATCGAGCATCATAGATTTAGAGCATCTCCAATAGTTGCCCTATTTTTGGGCACGAAAACATGGTGTTGTAAAAAAATTGGGTGCGAAAACAGATATTTTTTTTGGCACGAGGAAGCTCCGTATCCAACAGGTGTCCTGTAAGTGCATCTAGTGCCACCCCTAGTTGGTTTTGGAGTATTAACAACAAACCTGGTTGAGGGACTAATGTGTTTGTGAGAATTGCAGGATAACACAGGTAGTAGTCCCTCATTGATTCAATTTACCTATCGGAGATGACCCCTAAAAATGTATGAAGACATTGAAGATAATGGTGGTATGTGAAGATATTCACATTGAAGACTATGACATGAGAAGACATCGTGTGAAGACTATGGAGCGCGAAGACTTAGTTGTTTTGTTTTGTCCTTTTCTTCTTTGTTGAGTCATAGGAACCACCGTACTGTTAAGTGGGGTCCCAGTGAACAAAGTCAGAGTGACTGAAGTGATGCTCAACCAAATCCTATGTCTTCGAGTGAAGACAATGAGAGCAAATCTTATCCAGAGCTGGATGAGTCAGCTTTACTTGTAGCCCAAGTCAAGCTGCCGCGTGTGTTTGAAATCTGACCGTTGGAACACGTGTCAGTTCCTTAGTGACCCAGGGTCATTTCGGACAAATCAGGTCGGGTTGCCTAGTGGCTATAAATAGCCCACCCCCTACACCATAAATTGGTGGCTGCTCAGAGTTATTGCACGGCTTTTGTCGTTTGAGAGCAACCCACCTCCGAAGCTTTTGAGAGAGAGAAATCCTTGCGAGGACAAAGCCCAAACACCCAGAGCCAAAGAGTGTTAGGCATCACTGAAGTCTTTCTGTCCGCGTGACCTGAAGACTTGTTACACTTGAGGACTGTGAATCCTCCAGCCGGTTAGGCGTCGCGTTCTGAGCATCCAAGAGTCATTGTGGATCGCCGGTGAACGAAGTCTGTGAAGGTTTGGAAGTCTACCTTGAAGACTTACCAGAGTGATTGGGCGAGGACTGGGTGTCCTTAGCTCAAGGGGAATAAGGTGAAGACACGGTCTTCTGAGTTAAATCTCAGCCTCCCTAACCAGACGTACAGTTGTCACAGCAACTGGAACTGGTCCAACAAATCCTTGTCCTCACCAAGCGACTGGTTCTATCTTCTCCCTCTCTTTATTTACAGTTTGTCTTCGTGAAGTCATTGCCTGCCTGTGTTACCTGTTTGACTTCACTGTGTGACTTCTATTGTTGTTTGGCTTCATACTATCTTCCATCCTGATCTTTACTACCTAGCTGCTATTAGTCTTCGTGCTTTCACTTCATTGAATACTTGACTATGGCTTGCTTAGTGTAGTCTACCTTCCGCTGCATGTTAATAGGTTCATTTCTATCGTTTGTCTTCGAAACTCCCATGTTTTGAAGACTTTCATAAAAATCGCCTATTCACCCCCCTCTAGTCGATAACTAGCACTTTCAATTGGTATCAGAGCAAGGTACTCCCTTGTTCTGTGTGATGCGGTTTAACCACCTCGAGTTTTAGCTATGTCGACTACAGGGATAATCAAAGTCTCCGCTGCGTGCCCCGTCTTCGATGGAACTGAATATCCCTACTGGAAGAATAAGATGCGCATGCATCTTGAAGCCATTGATGTCGGCCTCTGGTATGTCGTCAAGAATGGTGTTCCCAAGACTGGTGAAGGTGTCACCCCTGCTGATGTCAAGAAGTTCATTCAACTGGATTCTACTGCCAAGAACATCATCTGTGGTCATCTGACCAAAGGACAGTATGGCCGTGTGAGTGCTCTGGAAACGTCGAAGCTAGTCTGGGACTGGCTCTCCAAGGTCAACGAAGGCGTCTCAACCCAGAGAGATCAAAGGATCAGTGTTCTTCGCAACCTCTTCAACCGCTTCAAGAGAAACGACAATGAGAATGTCCAGCTCACGTTTGATCGCCTCACTGACATCACAAATGAGCTTCGTGCTCTCGGCGCCACTGAGATCACCAAGCATGAAATCGTCAAGACACTCCTGAGATCACTTGACAGCTCGTTCGACACCCTTGCCCTGATGATACAAGAACGCCCTGACTTCAAGACACTCGATCCGTCTGACATACTTGAGAGGCTCAACACACATGAGTTCCAGCTATCTGAGAAAAGAGATATCTATGGTCCCAACTATGGCCGAACTCGCGCTTTGAAGGCAAAAGCTGTTTCCTCATCTGAAGAAGAATCTGACTGCAGTTCTGGTGATCCTGAAGACATTGGAAAGGAGCTTGCTATGCTTGTGAAGAAGTTCCAGAAGTTCACTAAGAAGAAGGGCTTCAGAAAGTCTTCACGATCCAGCTCAAGAAATGATGAAGCTTCCACTCATGATTACAAGAAGAGAACATGTCACAAGTGCAAGAAACCTGGACACTACATCTCTGAGTGTCCACAGTGGGACAATGAGAACAAAGAAGAAGAAGAAGAGCAAGGAATATGATTCTGATGACAAGAAGAAGAAGAAATCCTCAAAGTCTTCTTCCAAGTCTTCGTCCAAGTCTTCATCACATAAGAAGAGCTCATCTGGCAAGGCTCGTGCTTTTGTTGGCAAGGAGATGGATTCAGAGGAGGAGTCTGCTTCTGAGGAGGCGGAGGTGGAGTCTGAGGAGGAGTCCGACCCTGGCGTTGCAAGTCTGGCTCTAGCTACAGCCTACGTTGCCAAGTCCATCTTCAACACTGAAGACAATGGCCCCGTCACCAACGCTGATGCTAATGACAAGGACGACTCTGCTCCCACCTACTGCTTCATGGCACGTGGTGCCAAGGTAAAATCACGCGATGCTTACTTTCAAACATCAAGTGAAGATGACTCTGATTGTGAATCCAAACCCAGCTACAAAACACTTGCTAAAATTGCAACTGAACAACAGAAAGCTATGGAACATACTCAAAAACTGTTAGACAAAAGCGATGACCTGTTGGACGCGGAAATGACCCGATCTCAGTCCTTAATTGAAGACATAAAAAATCTTCATGTTAAGTACCAGGAACTTGAAAGTCGTCATGAAACGCTCTCAACCACTCATGAAAAGCTTTCCTATGATTATCTTCAAAGGAAGCAAGAGCTTGAGAAATTGAGAGCGGCTCATGAAGATCTTCAAAAAGAGAATGAGTCACTTCGCGCTCAACAGATCAGTCCCGCTCAGGAAGGATTTGAACCACCATGTCTAAAATGCCTTGAGCGTGATAATGCTACTTCTGTTGCTGAATGTTCTACTGCTGCTACTGTTGCAATATCTTTAACTGTTGATGTGGTAACTAACCCCTCTGCTGAGGATACCACTACTATTGTTGATGAAAATGCTAGGTTGAAGACATTGCTTGAAACAGGGATGTACAAAAGTCTCAAAGGGCATCAGACACTGTGCGATGTCCTCAAAAAGCAGATTCTGAACCAAAACCCTAGGAAAGAGGGTGTTGGGTTCAAGAGGAAAATGAACGTTGATGGTTCTTACTGGAAGCCTAAGCAGTACCCCAAAACCACATGGGTTGCTGCAAAGGGACCTTCAGTGGATCCATCCACCTTATCTGGCTTCACTTGTGCTAACCCTATTATCATTGATGAATCCTTTGATGCAAACTATAAACTGTTTAAGAATCAGAATGGTGAAGTGTTTGCCAGGTATATTGGTACTAACTGCAGGAATGGGCCACCTATGAAGAAGATCTGGGTTCCCAAAAGTTGTCTTGAGAATCTTCCTGTGAATGTCATCATGACACCGCCTGGGAAGAAGACAAATCCCAGACCAAAAGCTTCATATGGTCCAAAGGCTTCATACAGATACAGGACTCACCTGAGTCACCCTAACGCCAATGTTTTGCAGGGAAATCATACTCAAACTTATGAATATGAGCGTGTTTCTTCAAACCGCTATGTTCATAAAACTAAGAACTTTTCTGCTTATTCATATGAGTATCATTCATCTCCTGCAAGGCTATTTGCTAGGGCTCCAAAGCCGAAGTTCTCAGATGCTGCACTTAGACTCATTGCTTCTAAGCCACCCCTGAAGATGTGGGTGGTTAAGAAGAATTAACTTTCTTTTGCAGGGAAAGGTCTCCAGCCGGAAATCAAAGGCGTCTGATGCTAATGCTGGGGACCTAAAACATCTTGTAGGGCACAAGATCAAATGCCCAAATGGTCTTACTATGTATTTTGTTCCTGAATCGCTTGCCAATCATCCTATCAGTCCTAATCTTGATCTGAGCTTTGATAATCCTCTTGTGCGTCAAATGTTTATGCTTCACAATACTCTTGGTGAAGCCTATCCCCCTAACTGTACTGTAGGGTATGACACCTCATGCTTCAGAATGGATTATGGACAGCGGATGCACTAATCATATGACTGGTGATCGAAGTCTTCTCATGGACTCAACCTTACGTCCATCTGACAAGAGTCACATCACATTTGCTGACACTGGTAAAAGCAAGGTATTGGGTCTAGGTAGAGTTGCAATCTCAAAGGATCAGCACATGGATAAAGTGATGCTTGTTGAATCCCTTGGTTTCAACTTAATGTCTGTCTCAATGCTTTGTGACTTGAACATGATTGTGATATTTGGAAAATATCGTTGCCTTGTACTAATGGAATCTGACAAGTCTCTAGTCTTTGAAGGGTATCGGAAAGATGATCTGTACATGGTAGATTTCTCAGCAGGACCACAGCTTGCCGTATGTCTTCTAGCAAAAGCTTCAGAGTGCTGGCTCTGGCATCGAAGGCTAGGACATGCTGGCATGAGGAACTTGCACACTCTCGCAAAGAAGAAGCACGTCATAGGCATCGAGGGCGTCAAGTTCAAGAAGGATCATCTGTGCGGTGCCTGCGAAGCTGGAAAGATGACAAGGGCCAAGCATCCCTCGAAGACAATCATGACGACATCTCAACCCTTCGAGCTGCTACACATGGACTTATTTGGCCCTACTCACTACTCTACTCTCACTACTACTGCTTGTCTCTATGGCTTCGTCATTGTTGATGATTATTCAAGATATACGTGGGTGCATATAATTCTCTACAAGACTGAAGTGCAGGATGTCTTCAGACGCTTCACCAACCATGCCATGAATAACTAAGGCGTCAAGATCAAGCATATCAGAAGTGACAACGGCACAGAGTTCAAGAACACCGGCCTCGACCTTTACCTGGATACATTGGGCATCACTCATGAGTTCTCAGCTCCGTACACACCTCAGCAGAATGGCATCGTGGAGCGCAAGAACAGAACACTCATTGAGATGGCTCGGACGATGCTCGATGAATACAAGACTCCAAGAAAGTTCTGGCCTGAAGCTATTGATACTGCATGCCATGTCATCAACCGTGTTTATCTTCACAAGCTTCTGAAGAAGACATCCTATGAACTCCTCACTGGTAAGAAGCCAAATGTCAGTTACTTCAGAGTATTTGGTGCTAGGTGCTGGATCAAGGATCCACATCACACTTCAAAATTTGCACCGAAAGCACATGAAGGTTTTATGCTTGGTTACGGAAAGGATTCGCACTCCTACAGAGTCTTCAACCTCTTTCACTATAAAGTGGTTGAAACTGTGGATGTGCGGTTCGATGAGACTAACGGCTCGCAAAGAGAGCACCTGCCAAATGTGCTAGATGAAGTTCCACCTAGTGAATCCATCAAGCTAATGGGAACTGGAGAAATCATACCGTCTGAAGCACAGCCTGAAGAGGAACTTATCATTTCTGCACCTAATCAACCTGAAGACAATGCTCAGCCCGAAGACAATCCTCCTAACGATGACAATGATCAGCAAGAGCAAAATCTTCGTCCAGTTCATCCTCGTGTTGCAAATGAAGTACAGATTGAGAAGATAATTGATAGCATCAATGCGCCTGGTCCACTCACTCGTTCAAGAGCAACACAGCTAGCAAATTTCTGTGGGCACTTTGCATTTGTCTCAATATCTGAACCCAAGAAAGTTGCTGAAGCCTTCATGGAACCTGAATGGATTCAAGCTATGCAAGAAGAGCTTCAACAGTTCAAGCTGAACAATGTCTGGGAACTTGTCAAGCGTCCTGACCCTCGCAAGCACAACATAATAGGCACAAAATGGATATATCGCAACAAGCAAGATGAGCATGGTCAAGTTGTCAGAAACAAGGCTCGTCTCGTTGCTCAAGGATACACTCAAGTTGAAGGGATTGACTTCGATGAAACATTTGCTCCTGTGGCTAGGCTTGAAGCTATTCGCATACTGCTAGCCTATGCAAATCATCACAACATCCTTCTGTATCAAATGGATGTGAAGAGTGCATTTCTCAACGGCAAGATTGAAGAAGAAGTGTATGTTGCACAACCTCCTGGCTTTGAAGATCCAAAACATCCTGATATGGTATACAAGCTTAACAAGGCACTGTATGGCCTCAAACAAGCCCCTCGCACTTGGTATGACACTCTCAAAGACTTCCTGAAGAGAAAAGGCTTCAAACCTGGTTCCCTGGATACCACACTCTTCACGAAGACATATGATGGTGAACTGTTTGTGTGCCAAATATATGTGGATGACATTATCTTCGGCTGCACCAACCAGAAATACAGTGATGAGTTTGGACACATGATGCAAGAGCAATATCAGATGTCCATGATGGGTGAGCTGAAGTTCTTCCTTGGTCTTCAAATTCGTCAGCAAAGCAATGGCATCTTCATATCTCAAGAGAAATACCTCAAAGACTGCCTGAAGAAGTTTGGAATGCAAGACTGCAAAGGTTACACGACGCCAATGCCAACCAAGAGTCATCTGGGTCCTGACGCCAATGGTAAAGAGTTCGATCAAAAGGTATACCGCTCCATGATTGGTTCTTTACTTTATTTATGTGCATCTAGGCCAGATATCATGCTTAGTGTTTGCATGTGTGCTCGATTCCAAGCGGCACCAAAGGAATCGCATCACTTAGCTGTGAAGCGAATTCTTCGATATTTGGCTTACACCCCAACATTAGGATTATGGTATCCAAAGGGCTCAGAGTTTGATCTAGTTGGATTCTCGGATGCTGATTATGCTGGTGACAAGGTGGATCGCAAGTCTACATCAGGCACATGTCACTTTCTGGGACGATCACTTGTCTGTTGGTCTTCAAAGAAGCAGAACTGTGTATCACTCTCCACTGCTGAATCTGAATACATTGCTGCTGGATCTTGCTGCGCTCAGCTTCTATGGATGAAGCAAACACTCAAGGACTATGGCATCCATCTGAAACAAGTACCACTCTACTGCGACAACGAAAGCGCCATCAAGATTGCCAACAACCCAGTTCAGCACTCGAAGACAAAGCACATTGAAATTCGTCATCACTTTCTCAGAGATCATGTCATGAAGGAAGATATTGATATCATACACGTCAACACTGAAGAGCAATTGGCAGATATCTTCACAAAGCCCTTGGATGAGAAAAGGTTTTGCAAGTTGCGGTGTGAGCTAAATATCTTGGAATCCTCGAATGTCCTGTGATCAGGCACACATCCTAACACTTATGCATGTTGATGACTTAGATGTGCAACACACGAAGTAATGTATATCTTCAATCAATGAAGACTTACACTCTGAGTGTGAATACATTAATGCGGAATTTGACTTCGGAGCACCACGAAAATTCTGCACCGTGTCTGGGTCTAATACTTCCTATACGGTGGGTAACACCACCACCAAACTTTTGTATGGAATGTTTTCTCTTGGCGTTACATTTGCTAAGTCTTCACATTTGATTTATCTTCAACATTGACATGACTTCATGTTTATCTTCACAATCTTGATTTGATCTTATTCTGATATATACTTATATTAGTGTTCTGTCCTCTACAGCATTCACTTATAGCTATGTCTTCTCATTTGTATCTTTTGGACTAAGTGAATGTGATCGGACCCTAACCTCTCTATGCTTCTACCTCAAATCTATCTATCCAAATCATATGCATTCTATTGAAACCGTCGAATATCTTCTCTGCGTCCTTGTCAGCAGAAGATACAGAGACAAACATTAAATCTGTTTTAAATGCTTAATCCGTATTGCCTGAAACCCGGAGAAGCCGGAACGACCACCCTACAGTCCAGGTGTGCGTGGGAACATGGAACAACTTCCAATGTGTTGCATGTTCGCCACGTGTCCCTTAGATGTGAACCGCCAGGGGCACCTGCGTAATTGCGTTGTGCCGTCCCTCTCCCTATAAATGCACATCCCATCACGGTCAAAATACTTCTTCCACCTCTCAACCTCAGACAAACCCTAGCGCCACCGCTAGCTCTCGACGACGCCGGCGACGAAGCGCTTAGCTGCCGCGACCTCACCGACGCCGTCTTCACGCCGGCCGCGGACATCGTCTTCTCCGCCGCCGTCGTAGGTGTCCTCCATCGCCAAGTTAGGGCAAGATCGAACTGCTCGGCCTCATCTTCTACTCTGTCTAGCAGTTCATCGTGTGGTAAATTAAAAATATCTTTTTACTGTCTTTTTGATCCGATAGATTCATCCTTCCTACCAAAAGTGGTTTCTGCCTCCACTAATTTGGATCTCATATTATGCCTAGTATATTCACTTATGCTTCATACATAGTTAGATTCCTCACTTGTACCTATTCTTGGATTCGTACAAATCTGGAACCAACTCTCAACATATAAGTGAATGTCTTCGCGCTATGAGGTCAATGTCTTCTAAACTGATTTATCTTCAAAATCTTCTGAGAATGCATATGACCTCTTCCCCTTCCCTCGCATCTCTAATGCTGTCACAGGTACATGTCCGTGGGAGAATCCCTTGGTTCTCATAGTCTGCATTCATTTGCAGAATTCTTACAACATCATATCAACTCTCCCGAAGCCAGTTCATGTCTGACCAGCAGGCGGAAGCCTTTGACAGTTTTGAAGCCATTAAGTCTGAACTTCATGGAAACAGATAAGTCAGCAAGGAAGGGAGGCAGACAGCGTCGTGGGGGAACATCAAGAGATTTGTCGCCTGACCTCTATGAGCTGTACAAGATAGATCTAGAAGAGGATTACAATCAGCGCAAAACACAAATCCAATGGATTCGAAGATATTGGGCAGAGCAATGGTTCAAGTACAGGTTCGTGACCCAGGAATATGCTGAAAAGAATGCCATCAAGCGACCCTGGGGAGACATCTTGTACAAAAATCTTCCACCCAGGTCCAGATCTGAAGCTATTGATCAAGGTTTCTACCCTTGCATGGTCCGTGGACCACAGCCTGCTGATGCCGACCCATCTTCTCTGTTGTGGTGTCATGAAGACAATCTGTTCAAGCGCAACTTCCAGTTTTCCAAGAACTCGGCCAAAGAGAACAAGAAGTCGCGAGGCTTAGACTTCAACCCAGGTCCCTCTCCTCCTCGTCCCGATGGCACACGCGAAGCTGAACCCAATCTTGTTGGGCCCTTCTACAACCTAGAAGGTCTCATCACTCACATTATGGTTCAAGGGCAGCCGTGGATCACTCTACAGATGACGCTGATTCCGACGAAGCGCCTGCACCACCGAAGCCTAAGAAGCTGAAGAAACCCAAGGCTTCAAAGCCTTCCACTGCACCAAGAGCTTCGCGAGCGAAGCCTCTGGCCACTGCTCCTGCTGCACCAAGTGTGCAGTCTGAAGATCTCTCACGCATCTCCAAGTCTGAGAAGAAGAAGAAGAAGCCCATGCAATCTGCTGGTCAAGCACTGACCCCAGCTGTCGTTCTGAGAAATGAGAACGACACCATTGATCTGTCGAGTGACGACAATCTAGCCGATGATGCTCTTGAGCTGCTGATAAAGAGCAAGCAAGAGGCGGAAATCTTCAATGATTTGCCTCTCTTTGACGTGGAAGTGTTGAACAATTTCATTGATGAGTGGTTTGACACCCCCAATCTCAGCTTTGATGATCTGCAACTCCCCATTGGCCTCAGCGTCTCCTTCCATGGCGCCATTGCTCCTGAACTGGCTCTAGCTCAGAAAATCGTTGAACTGAAGCACAAAATTGATTATGAGAAGACTCAGTTCAAGAAGCATATGGCCCAGCTCAGTGTGACAGACATCCAAAACTTCAAGACAATGATGCATGAGCTCAAGGAGGCATTTCACAAGAAACGTGATGAAGCCAAAGGTTCTCGAGAGCGAATGAAGCATCTGGCTGCCAAGTGTGTTCAAGCCTACAATGAAGCTGAGAAGCGCAAGGCACTTGGGCGTCCTGGCATAGACCCCAAGATGGCTGCCAAGCAGAAGAAGCCTACTGTGGACCAAGCTGAAGCATCCAGGCGGGAAGAACCTCGCATTGTCTTCCCCACTAGTATGACAGGCGTGAAGCCTAAGGTCCCCACAGTGGCTTCAGAGCTCAAGAAAACAAGGGCAGCTGAAGCCAAAGCCAGAAAGCGCAAGACCAAGAACACCACTAACGAGGCTCCACCTGCCAAGAAGCGTAAAACCAAGAAGAAAGATCGGGCTGCTCCCACAGAGCCCCTTGTCGTCGAGCCAATTTCTGTTGCTCGTCCTGCATCTGCACAACAAGAGCGTCGTTTGATAGTTCATGAGCCTGCTTCCCCAGAGGCTCCTGAAGCTGAAGACATTCCAGCTGTCAACCCCACCGCAGCTGAAGACATTGGTCCCCAAGACAATGTAGAAGATGATGAAGTCCTTCCTCAGATCGAGCACAATGTGGTATCATTGCCTGTTCTCACGAACAGCAAACTCATCAGCATTGGTCGTCCTTTGACGCTCAGGATGATTCATGGGCTGATCACCCTCAAGACTCCCCCGTCAAGAAGAAACACCAGCTACTCCCCCAACTCAAGTCACCACTCCGGTGCTTGAAGATGATGACTTTGAGGCCCAACCTACTCCATCTCCACAAGCGTCGCCAGCGTTCCGCAGGCTTCATAAAGGACCAAGGCCACAAGTCACTCTGTCGAGAGTTCCAGAAGGAGAAGAGCACCAATCAGTATCACGCCAAGTATTTCCTAAAGCCTCTCCTACTGTGAACAACTCCGAGTCTGAAGCCAAAGCAGCTGAAGATATTCCGGCTGCATCAGCCGATGAACAAGAAGAACCAAGAGATGAAGAAGAACGTGTTGCTACACCCCCAAACAACCCTGAAGTTATTCTTGAGGAGAACGTGTCCGACCCTCCAGCTACTCGAGTGGAGGTTGATAACATTGAGGCGACCACCAACACACATACTGAAGCCAATGACGTTGTCATGGCTGAAGCTACTGTGGCGCCTGAAGTTAATGTTGTGCCAGAAGTGATTGCACCTGAAGCCAATGCTGCTCCTAACTCAAATCTGCAGCCTGAAGTCAATACAACTGCCACTGCCACTGCTCATGTACCGCCTCCACGGCCACACACCATCGAGCAAGCATATGATCATGGTCAGTTGGTCACTGTCAGATGGCCCATTCTGGTTCCTCCACCAGCTGCTGGTCCGCAATTTGACTATCATATCGAGCACAGGCCTCAGGTCCAGAAGCCTAAGCCAAGGTTGCGCCAGGTTTCCAGGTACTGCCACTTCACCAGGGTCGTTCAATGCAAATGGCTTCATTGCGCACAACACTTTCTTTGATAGTGCCAAGAACCCCTATTCCAAGCCAAGGATTTCTTCCGATCGGTTCTGGAGCTATCAGCAGCGCAGCTACTATTCCTGTGTTCTCTATGACCAAGCGCGCATCTTCCCACATATGCGTCTAGACTGTGAAGCCATTGCTGGACTGCCTTGCCTTGAAGAAGCCCTTGACTGCTTTCGTGATGCTAGACTTCTGAACTTTGTTACTGATAAAGAGCATTGGAATGAAGAGCTTCTGCTACAATTTTATGCTACCCTCCACATTCGCGGCTACAACAGGGATCCGAAGACTTGGGTCCTTGAGTGGATGACAGGCAATACTCCATCATGAAGCCAAAGCTCTTGATATCATTGAGCTAACTGGCCTGCCCACTCCAGGTGAACTCTTCGAGCCTGGTTGTCAGCTTCACCGCAATGCTTTGGAGAGCATCTTTCAGAAGCCAGAGCCCAACATGAGCCAAATGCTAAGCATGATGAAGCCTCTGCCACGCGACGCTGAATACCCAAGAGAGTTCTTTGTTGAAGACCTAGAGTATCTGCCCCGAACGATCTATCATATCATAAGGTGAACTCTATGGCCCATCAAGGGACATTCTTCTGCAGCGAAGCTTGAAGGAGCAATGAAGACATTGGTCTTTTATATCTTCAATGGCATCAGCTTCAATGCTCAAGACTTCTTTATCAGGCAATTGGCTGCATCAGGCTCTGACCTCTTTGGTCTGAAATTCTACGCTCCATATGCGCCTTATCAAGCTTCATTCAGCTGTCAACTATCAGCCTTCTGCTCACAACCATCTGATCTTTTTGCCAGAGGTTGATATGTCAGTTGAAGCCATATACCCAGAGCCTGCCAAGGAGCCTGTTTGTCTTCACAATGCTGATCACCAAAGCTTCACACAGCCCATTGAAGGAGTTCAGGCTGTCACTCGAGTTTATCCCTTAGCTGGCAATACTCGCTTCCCTCACCGTGCCCATACTGAAGCCACTAAAAGCACTATTGCTCAAAGGCCTCGGAAGCGATCTCGTGTTCTCAATGACCGAGAGCTTCTCGTTGCCCTGCATCAGAAACAGGATAAGCATCACTACTGGCTGAAGCGGCAGATGCAAAGCCTCTTGGTGGACGTCAATCGCATTCGCAATCTTGCCACCAAGAATGCATTTGTCACTCATGAAACTTGTCGGAGGTCATGGAAGAGTTTGACATTGCTGAGTGCTGAAGCTGATCTTCAAGACGATGGCTTCACTGAAAAATTCAAGTTTGAATCCACTCCTCCAAGGAATGTTGTCCTGCGTCGGACTCCTTCTTGAAGACTCTGACTATTCCTCCTCAGCTGCAACGGTGAATGCCAGAGTCATTGATGACCAAGATGATGCTACTTCACCACCTCCAACCTCAGCTCATGTCGACACTGCACCAAGTTCTTCTGCACCGCCAAACCCCAACGCCGACCCTGCAGCTTCTCCTACTTCTGGGAACGAGTAGAGGCTCTATGTATTCAAACCTTTTTGGTCCTTACTGACAAAAGGGGGAGAAGCATATGAGTTGATAGTCTTCAAGCGGGTCCATATGGGCGGTTGCTTTATATTTTGCCTAGTGTTTACAACTCTCGCTTTTTGATACATTTGGTTCTTTGAGTTGTAACACTTAAACTTGATGGTCGTCTGCTACTTGTTTGCTATTCCGTGATGCGATGATAAATTCCGCATGTGCGATGATGAATCCCGCACGAAGTCATGTTGCAGACGTCCATTTTTCATTATGCATGTCATTATCTTCGTTATATCAAATCATGCATGATGAATTGTCTTCATAAGTTGAAGAGGATCTCCACAAGTACAACCTGCCATGTGCATTTGCATTCCAAAAGCAAATTACTTATATGCACATCTTCAGGGGGAGCCTGTTGCTACTTATGAAGACAATACCTTTAACCTTTACAATTTCACATACTTTTATCCCCGTTGAAAGCTTCAACCAGTTTGTCATCAATCACCAAAAAGGGGGAGATTGTAAGTGCATCTAGTGCCACCCCTAGTTGGTTTTGGAGTATTGACGACAAACCTGGTTGAGGGACTAATGTGTTTGTGAGAATTGCAGGATAACACAGGTAGTAGTCCCTCATTGATTCGGTTTACCTACCGGAGATGACCCCTAAAAATGTATGAAGACATTGAAGATAATGGTGGTATGTGAAGATATTCACATTGAAGACTATGACATGAGAAGACATCGTGTGAAGACGATGGAGCGCGAAGACTTAGTTGTTTCGTTGTATCCTTTTCTTCTTTGTTGAGTCATAGGAACCACCGTACTGTTAAGTGGGGTCCCAGTGAACAAAGTCAGAGTGACTGAAGTGATGCTCAACCAAATCCTATGTCTTCGAGCGAAGGCAATGAGAGCAAATCTTAGACAGAGCTGGATGAGTCAGCTTTACTTGTAGCCCAAGTCAAGCTGCCGCGTGCGTTTGAAATCTGACCGTTGGAACACGTGTCAGTTCCTTAGTGACCCAGGGTCATTTCGGACAAATCAGGTCGGGTTGCCTAGTGGCTATAAATAGCCCACCCCTACACCATAAATTGGTGGCTGCTCAGAGTTAGTGCACGACTTTTGTCGTTTGAGAGCAACCCACCTCCGAAGCTTTTGAGAGAGAGAAATCCTTGCGAGGACAAAGCCCAAACACCCAGAGCCAAAGAGTGTTAGGCATCACTGAAGTCTTTCTGTCCGCGTGACCTGAAGACTTGTTACACTTGAGGACTGTGAATCCTCCAGCAGGTTAGGCGTCATGTTCTGAGCGTCCAAGAGTCATTGTGGATCGCCGGTGAACGAAGTCCGTGGAGGTTTGGAAGAAGACTTACCAGAGTGATTGGGCGAGGATTGGGTGTCCTTAGCTCAAGGGGAATAAGGTGAAGACACGGTCTTCTGAGTTGAATCTCAGCCTCCCTAACCAGACGTACAGTTGTCACAGCAACTGGAACTGGTCCAACAAATCATTGTCTTCACCAAGTGGCAGGTTCTATCCTCTCCCTCTCTTTACTTACAGTTTGTCTTCGTGAAGTCATTGCCTGTTTGCACTACCTGTTTGACTTCACTGTGTGACTACTATTGTTGTTTGGCTTCATACTATCTTCCATCCTGATCTTTACTACCTAGCTGCTATTAGTCTTCGTGCTTTCACTTCATTGAATACTTGACTATGGCTTGATTAGTGTAGTCTACCTTCCGCTGCATGTTTATAGGTTCATTTCAATCGTTTGTCTTCGAAACTCCCATGTTTTGAAGACGTTCCTAAAAATCGCCTATTGACCCCACTCTAGTCGATAACTAGCACTTCCATGTCCTATAATAGGGCACCGAGATCAACAAACCAAATTTTTTGACCAAACATTTGAAATATTTTGACCATATTTCATATTTCAAACATAGTTCGACCAAAATTTAAACATGCAAACTACAAACATAGTTCAAACACGACATGCGACTTAAACTACCAACTTAAACTATGACAAGCAAACTACAAACACTACAGATTCTCCCAGTTGATATCATCGGAGCCATTACTATCGCCGTCGGAATCAAGCACCGGAGGCTCCTGCATTCTTATTCTTCTTGCCCCCGTGGTGACAAAAGCCTTGCCTCATCGTCATTTCTGCGCTTCGACTGCTCGCCGTCCATCTTCCAGTAGAACTCCGTATCGGCTTGCACATGCTACGGATGTGCCCTAGTAAACGCCGCCATTGCCTGCTCATCGCTCTCTCTCTCATGTTGTCCCGCTTGTCAACAACAATGCGGGTAGCCGGCTTGATCGGGCTCGACTCGATTGTCACGAGCGGCCCGACGAGCTCCACATCGGCCCAAGACTCAATCTCCTGGAAATTGAGCCTCATGCACGGGAGACCAAGCCTCCACACGGTGACGTCGTCGGCGCGGGCGACAGGTCGGCCGTCGGGTACGTGACGAGCCAGTACCTCTGGCCGTCGTGCTGGAACTGAAGGAAATATGCCCTAGAGGCAATAATAAAGTTGTTATTTATATTTCCTTATATCATGATAAATGTTTATTATTCATGCTAGAATTCTATTAACCGGAAACTTAGTACATGAGTGAATACATAGACAAACAGAGTGTCCCTAGTATGCCTCTACTAGACTAGCTCGTTAATCAAAGATGTTAAGTTTCCTAGCCATAGACATGTGTTGTCATTTGATGAACGGGATCACATCATTAGAGAATGATGTGATGGACAAGACCCATCCGTTAGCTTAGCACTATGATTGTTTAGTTTATTGCTACTGCTTTCTTCATGACTTATACATGTTCCTATGACTATGAGATTATGCAACTCCAGAATACCGGAGGAACACTTAGTGTGCGATCAAACGTCACAACATAACTGGGTGATTATAAAGATGCTCTACAGGTGTCTCCGATGGTGTTTGTTGAGTTGGCATAGATCGAGATTAGGATTTTTCACTCCGATTGTCGGAGAGGTATCTCTGGGCCCTCTCGGTAATGCACATCACTATAAGCCGTGCAAGCAATATGACTAATGAGTTAGTTACGGGATGATGCATTACGGAACGATTAAAGAGACTTGCCGGTAATGATATTGAACTAGGTATGGTGATACCGATGATCGAATCTCGGGCAAGTAACATATCGATGACAAAGGGAACAACGTATGTTGTTATGCGGTTTGACCGATAAAGATCTTCGTAGAATATGTAGGAGCCAATATGAGCATCCAGGTTCCGCTATTGGTTATTGACCGGAGATGTGTCTCGGTCATGTCTACATAGTTCTCGAACCCGTAGGGTCCGCACGCTTACCGTTCGATGACGATTTGTATTATGAGTTTATGTGATTTGATGTACCGAAGGTTTTTCGGAGTTTCGGATGAGATCACGGACATGACGAGGAGTCTCGAAATGGTTGAGACATAAATATTGATATATTGGACCATGTTATTCGGACACCGGAAGTGTTCCGGGTAAAACCGGAGTGCCGGAGGGGTTGCCGGAACCCCCCGGGGGAACTAATGGGCCACCATGGGCCTTAGTGGAGAGAGAGGAGGGAGGCCAGGGCAGGCCAGGCCCCCCCTTGGAGTCCGAATAGGACAAGGGAAGGGAGACGGCACTCCCCCTTTCCTACTCCCTCTCCCTCTCCTTCCTTCCCCCTCTCTCCCTCTTGGTGGAATCCTACTAGGACTTGGAGTCCTAGTAGGACTCCCCTCTTTGGGCGCGCCCCCTAGGGTCGGCCGGCCTCCTCCTCCCCTCCTCTATGTACGGGGGAGGGGGCACCCCATAGACACACAAGTTGATCTTTAGCCGTGTGCGGTGCCCCCTCCACAGTTTTACACCTCGGTCATATCGTCGTAGTGCTTAGGCGAAGCCCTGCGCCGGTAACTTCATCATCATCGTCAGCACGCCATCGTGCTGACGAAACTCTCCCTCGGCCTCAACTGGATCAAGAGTTCAAGGGATGTCACCGAGCTAAACGTGTGCAGATCGCGGAGGTGCCGTGCGTTCGGTACTTGGATCGGTTGGATCGCGAAGACGTTCGACTACATCAACCGCGTTACTAAACGCTTCTGCTTTCGGTCTACGAGGGTACGTGGACACACTCTCCCCGCTCGTTGCTATGCTTCACCTAGATAGATCTTGCGTGATCGTAGGAATTGTTTTTGAAATACTACGTTCCCCAACAGTGGCATCCGAGCCAGGTCTATGCGTAAATGTTATATGCATGAGTAGAACACAAAGAGTTGTGGGCGATAATAGTCATACTGCTTACCAACATGTCATACTTTGATTCGGCGGTATTGTTGGATAAAGTGGCCCAGACCGACATTACATGACCGCGTTCATGAGACTGGTTCTACCGCCGTGCTTCGCACAGAGGTGGCTAGTAGGTGTCTGTTTCTCCAACTTTAGTTGAATCGAGTGTGACTATGCTCGGTCCTAGTTGAAGGTTAAAACAGCACACTTGACGAAAAATCATTGTGGTTTTGATGCGTAGGTAAGAACGGTTCTTGCTAAGCCCGTAGCAGACACGTAAAACTTGCAACAACAAAGTAGAGGACGTCCAACTTGTTTTTGCAGGGCTTGCTGTGATGTGATATGGTCAAGACGTGATGATATATAAATTGTTGTATGAGATGATCATCTTTTGTAAAAGTTATCGGCAACTGGCAGGAGCCTTATGGTTGTCGCTTTATTGTATGAAATGCAATCGCCATGTAATTGCTTTACTTTATCACTAAGCGGTAGCAATAGTCGTAGAAGCAATAGTTGGCAAAACGACAACGATGCTTCGATGGAGATCAAGGTGTCAAGCCGGTGACGATGGTGATCATGATGGTGCTTTGGAGATGGAGATCAAAGCCACAAGATGATGATGGCCATATCATATCACTTATATTGATTGCATGTGATGTTTATCCTTTATGCATCTTATTTTGCTTAGTTCGGCGGTAGCATTATAAGATGATCTCTCGTTCTCCCTGAGTATGCACCGTTGCCACAGTTCGTCGTGCCGAGACACTGATGTCTACTACGCAACCTTCTTCTTGTAGACGTTGTTGGGCCTCCAAGTGCAGAGGTTTGTAGGACATTAGCAAATTTCCCTCAAGTGGATGACCTAAGGTTTATCAATCCGTGGGAGACGTAGGATGAAGATGGTCTCTCTCAAGCAACCCTGCAACCAAATAACATAGAGTCTCTTGTGTCCCCAACACACCCAATACAATGGTAAATTGTATAGGTGCACTAGTTCGGTGAAGAGATGGTGATACAAGTGCAATATGGATGGTAGATATAGGTTTTTGTAATCTGAAAATATAAAAACAGCAAGGTAACAAGTGGTAAAAGTGAGCATAAACGGTATTGCAATGCTAGGAAACAAGGCCTAAGGTTCATACTTTCACTAGTTCAAGTTCTCTCAACAATAATAACATAATTGGATCATATAACTATCCCTCAACATGCAACAAAGAGTCACTCCAAAGTCACTAATAGCGGAGAACAAATGAAGAGATTATTGTAGGGTACGAAACCACCTCAAAGTTATTCTTTCAGATTGATCTATTCAAGAGTTCGTACTAGAATAACACCTTAAGACACATATCAACCAAAACCCTAATGTCACCTAGATACTCCAATGTCACCTCAAGTATCCGTGGGTATGATTATACGATATGCATCACACAATCTCATATTCATCTATTCAACCAACACAAAGAACTTCAAAGAGTGCCCCAAAGTTTCTACCGGAGAGTCAAGACTAAAACGTGTGCCAACCCCTATGCATAAGTTCACAATGTTACGTAACCCGCAAGTTGATCACCAAAACATACATCAAGTAGATCACGTGAATATCCCATTGTCACCACAGATAAGCACATGCAAGACATACATCAAGTGTTCTCAAATCCTTAAAGACTCAATCCGATAAGATAACTTCAAAGGGAAAACTCAATCCATTGCAAGAGAGTAGAGGGGGAGAAACATCATAAGATCCAACTATAATAGAAAAGCTCGTGATACATCAAGATCGTGCCACATCAAGAACACGAGAGAGAGAGAGATCAAACACATAGCTACTGGTACATACCCTCAGCCCCGAGGGTGAACTACTCCCTCCTCGTCATGGAGAGCGCCGGGATGATGAAGATGGCCACCGGTGAGGGATCCCCCCTCCGGCAGGGTGCCGGAACAGGGTCCCGATTGGTTTTTGGTGGCTATAGAGGCTTGCAGCGGCGGAACTCCCCATCTAGGTTATTTTCTGGAGGTTTCAGTATTTATAGGAATTTTGGCATCGGGAACAAGTCAGGGGGGTCTCCGAGGCGGCCACGAGGTAGGGGGGCGCGCCCAGGGGGGTAGGGCATGGCCCCACCCTCGTGGGTGCTTCGGGACTCTTCTGGCCCATCTCCGATGCTCCATGGGCTTCTTCTGGTCCAAAAATAATCTCCGTCAAATTTCAGGTCAATTGGACTCCGTTTGGTTTTCCTTTTCTGCAATACTCAAAAACAAGGAAAAACAGAAACTGGCACTGGGCTCTAGGTTAATAGGTTAGTCCCAAAAATCATATAAAATAGCATATAAAACATCCTAGAAGGATAATATAATAGCATGAATACTTCATAAATTATAGATACGTTGGAGACGTATCAGCATCCCGAAGCTTAATTCCTGCTCATCCTCGAGTAGGTAAATGATAAAAGAAATAATTTATGAAGTGTGAATGCTAGCAGGTGCACAAGTTTCATCAATTATAATTTCAATCACCTTTTCTAGCATCATTATATGTCATAACAGTAGCTCAACTCATAAAACTTTTCATGATCAAGTAACAAGCAATTCACATGATAAAGCATAGACCATAAACTTTCTTGAAAACTAATAAACTATGTTCTCAGTCATCAAACAATTGCAATTCATCTTATTTTCAGGAAGGTTCTATGTAAGAACTTTGATTTAGCAAATCCCACATACTCAACTATCATATAGTCTTCCATGATTGCTACCACTCCAAAGCATATTTTTAGAACAAATAGCATTCATCAAACACAGAGAAAGATAGGGGCTTAATGTTTCGCCTCCCAACCTTTTACCTCAAGGGTAATGTCAACAATAATAATTCATGATAAAATATATTTGAATGACCATATATGCTTAGATCTTTCCCCATCACATGATGCTTGCCAACTAAGGAGTAGGTTGGAATGAGAAGGAATACTACCGAGTCTTACATAAAAGTAAAAGATAGGGCCTTCACGGAGGGAAGCAGGGATTTTCAGAGGTGCCAGAGCTCGAAGCTTTAAAATGGAGATGACAATAATTTTGAGAGGTATGCTTTCATTGTCAACATAACGACCAAGAGTTCCCAATATCTTCCATACTAGATACATTATAGGCGGTTCCCAAACATAAAGGTAAATATTTTACTCCCCCTCCACCAACAATCACACTCCACGGCTTTTCCGAAACAACGGGTGTCGTCCAACTATCAACAATCCTGGGGGAGTTTTGTTTAAATTATTTGCGATTTTGTTTTTGATCTTTTGATCATAGGACTGGGCATCCCAGTTACCAGCCATTTTCTCATGAATGATGAGCGGAGTCCACTCATCGTGAGAATAACCCACCTAGCATGGAAGATACTGACAGCCCCTAGTCGCTACATGAGCGATTCAGGCATACAAAATAGATTATTATTTGAAGGTTTAGAGTTTGGCACATGCAAATTTACTTGGAACGGCAGGTAAATACCGCATATAGGTAGATATGGTGGACACTCATGGAAGAAACTTGGTTCAAGGAATTTGGATGCACAAGCAGTATTCCCGCTTAGTACAGATATTTTGGCTAGCAAAGGATTCTAAATAGCAAGCACCACATGTTAGAGGATCCATAACAATATAACTTCTATACAAATATACCCAAGCATAACTCATTATGTTGTCTTCCTTGTCCAACTTCAACTAATTTGCTCAGGTTTGAAAATAATTAATGGGGCTCACAATCATAGAAGATGTCCAAGATAGTATATTTATATGTGAAATCTCTCTTCCTTCAATATTCTTTCATGAATTGTTCAAGTGACCAATACAATGTTTGCTAACCTTCAATAAATTTACCACCTCTACTTCTTATATGTGAAGTCATTACTCCCCATGGGATAAGCATATGAAACATATATAATTTCAGATTTATGATATTCAAATCATTCAACTATTTACTCATAGGATATAAGTGAAGCACACGAGTAAATGACAAACTACTCCAAAAAGATATAAGTGAAGATCAATGAGTAGTTAAATAATTATGTAGCTTTGTGAAGACTCTCTCTCATTTAAGAATTTCAGATCTTGGGATATTATTCAAACAGCAAGCAAAACAAAATAAAACGACATTTCAAGGATAGCACTCATCATGTGAAGAAGCAAAAACTTAGGCTCAACCGATACTAACCGATAATTGTTGAAGAAGAAAGGTGGGATGCCTACCGGGGCATCCCCAAGCTTAGATGCTTGAGACTTCTTGAAATATTATCTTGGGGTGCCTTGGGCATCCCCAAGCTTGAGCTTTTGTGTCTCCTTAATTCCTCTCATATCACGGTTTCCTAAATCTCGAAAGCTTCATCCACACCAAACTCAACAAGAACTCGTGAGATAAGTTAGTATAAACCATTGCAAAAACCTTATCATTTTCTACTGTAACAAATCACTAAAATTATTATTCAACATTGCATACTAAATGCCTCTGCATATTTAATACTCCTATCCTCAAATAGAATCATTAAACAAGCCAACATATACAAACAATGCAAACATAACAGCAATCTGCCAGAACAGTACAATCTGTAAAGAATGCAAGATTCATCATACTTCCCTAACTCCAAACATTATGAAATTCTACCACACTGTAGAAAATTTATCAGAGCTTATTATGCAAAAAGTTTCAACATTTTATCATATTCTGACTTTTCTAGGGAATTTTTGCAACAGCGATAAACTTTCTGTTTTTAAACAGCAACATGTATACTTGCAAAATAAGCATGGTAAAGGCTATCCTTGACATTTTTATTGAAAATAGAGATGCAAAACATTATTATAAATAACAGAAAGCAAATACTAACAAAATAAAATGACGCTCCAAGCAAAACACATATCATGTGGTGAATAAAAATATAGCTCCAAGTAAAGTTACCGATGAACGAAGAAGAAAGAGGGGATGCCATCCGGGGCATCCCCAAGCTTAGGCTCTTGGTTGTCCTTGAATATTACCTTGGGGTGCCTTGGGCATCCCCAAGCTTAGGCTCTTGCCATTCCTTATTCCATAGTCCATCGAGTCTTTACCCAAAACTTGAAAACTTCACAACACAAAACTCAACAGAAAATCTTATGAGCTCCGTTAGTATAAGAAAATAAATCACCACTTAGGTACTGTTGTGAACTCAATCTAAATTCATATTGGTGTAATATATACTGTATTCCAACTCCTCTATGGTTCATACCCTCTGATACTACTCATAGATTCATCAAAATAAGCAAACAACACATAGAAAACAGAATCTGTCAAAAACAGAACAGTCTGTAGTAATCTGTATCATTCGAATACTTCTGTAACTCCAAAAATTCTGAAATAAACTGGTGCACCTGAGGAATTTTTATATTAATCATCTTCAAAAAGAATCAACCGAAAAGCACTCTCTAGTAAAAAATGGCAGCTAATCTCGTGAGCGCAAAAGTTTCTGTTTTTTTACAGCAAGATCACATAGACTTCACCCAAGTCTTCCCAAAGGTTCTACTTGGCACAAACACTAATTAAAACATAAAACCACATCTAAACAGAGGCTATATGAATTATTTATTGCTAAAAAGGAGCAAAAAGCAAAGAACAAAAATAAAATTGGGTTGCCTCCCAACAAGCGCTAACGTTTAACGCCCCTAGCTAGGCATGATGATTTCAATGATGCTCACATAAAAGATAAGAATTGAAACATAAAGAGAGCATCATGAATAATATGACTAGCACATTTAAGTCTAACCCACTTCCTATGCATAGGGATTTTGTGAGCAAACAACTTATGGGAACATGAAACAACGAGCATAGGAAGGCAAAACAAGCATAACTTCAAGATTTTCAACACATAGAGAGGAAACTTGATATTATTGCAATTCCTACAAGCATATATTCCTCCCTCATAATAATTTTCAGTAGTATCATGAATGAATTCAACAATGTAACCATCACATAAAGCATTCTTTTCATGATCTACAAGCATAGAATTTTTATTACTCTCCACATAAGCAAAATTCTTCTCATTCGGAATAGTAGTGGGAGCAAACTCAACAAAATAACTATCATGTGAAGCATAATCCAGTTGAAAATTAAAATCATGATGACAATTTTCATGGTTATATTTATTCTTTATAGCATACATGTCATCACAATAATAATCATAAATAGGAGGCATGCTTTCATCATAATAAATTTGCTCATCAAAACTTGGGGGACTAAACATATCATCTTCATCAAACATAGCATCCCCAAGCTTGTGGCTTTGCATATCATTAGCATCATGGGTATTCAAATAATTCATACTAACAACATTGCAATCGTGCTCATCATTCACATATTTTATGCCAAGCATTCTATGCAATTCTTCTTCTAGTACTTGAGCACAATTTTCCTTCCCATCATTTTCACGAAAGATACTAAAAAGATGAAGCATATGAGGCACCCTCAATTCCATTTTTTGTAGTTTTCTTTTATAAACTAAACTAGTGACAAAACAAGAAACTAAAAGATTCGATTGCAAGATCTAAAGATATACCTTCAAGCACTCACCTCCCCGGCAACGGTGTCATAAAAGAGCTTGATGTCTACTACACAACCTTCTTCTTGTAGACGTTGTTGGGCCTCCAAGTGCAGAGCTTGTAGGACAGTAGCAAATTTCCCTCAAGTGGATGACCTAAGGTTTATCAATCCGTGGGAGACATAGGATGAAGATGGTCTCTCTCAAGCAACCCTGCAACCAAATAACAAAGAGTCTCTTGTGTCCCCAACACACCCAATACAATGGTAAATTGTATAGGTGCACTAGTTCGGTGAAGAGATGGTGATACAAGTGCAATATGGATGGTAGATATAGGTTTTTGTAATCTGAAAATATAAAAACAGCAAGGTAACAAGTGGTAAAAGTGAGCATAAACGGTATTGCAATGCTAGGAAACAAGGCCTAAGGTTCATACTTTCACTAGTGCAAGTTCTCTCAACAATAATAACATAATTGGATCATATAACTATCCCTCAACATGCAACAAAGAGTCACTCTAAAGTCACTAATAGCGGAGAACAAATGAAGAGATTATTGTAGGGTACGAAACCACCTCAAAGTTATTCTTTCAGATCGATCTATTCAAGAGTTCGTACTAGAATAACACCTTAAGACACATATCAACCAAAACCCTAATGTCACCTAGATACTCCAATGTCACCTCAAGTATCCGTGGGTATGATTATACGATATGCATCACACAATCTCAGATTCATCTATTCAACCAACACAAAGAACTTCAAAGAGTGCCCCAAAGTTTCTACCGGAGAGTCAAGACGAAAACGTGTGCCAACCCCTATGCATAAGTTCACAATGTTACGGAACCCGCAAGTTGATCACCAAAACATACATCAAGTAGATCACGTGAATATCCCATTGTCACCACAGATAAGCACATGCAAGACATACATCAAGTGTTCTCAAATCCTTAAAGACTCAATCCGATAAGATAACTTCAAAGGGAAAACTCAATCCATTACAAGAGAGTAGAGGGGGAGAAACATCATAAGATCCAACTATAATAGCAAAGCTCGCGATACATCAAGATCGTGCCACATCAAGAACACGAGAGAGAGAGAGAGAGATCAAACACATAGCTACTGGTACATACCCTCAGCCCCGAGGGTGAACTACTCCCTCCTCGTCATGGAGAGCGCCGGGATGATGAAGATGGCCACCGGTGAGGGATCCCCCCTCCGGCAGGGTGCCGGAATAGGGTCCCGATTGGTTTTTGGTGGCTACAGAGGCTTGCAGCGGCGGAACTCCCCATCTAGGTTATTTTCTGGAGGTTTCAGTATTTATAGGAATTTTGGCATCGGGAACAAGTCAGGGGGGTCTCCGAGGCGGCCACGAGGTTGGGGGCGCGCCCAGGGGGTAGGGCGCGCCCCCACCCTCGTGGGTGCCTCGGGACTCTTCTGGCCCATCTCCGATGCTCCATGGGCTTCTTCTGGTCCAAAAATAATCTCCGTCAAATTTCAGGTCAATTGGACTCCGTTTGGTTTTCCTTTTCTGCAATACTCAAAAACAAGGAAAAAACAGAAACTGGCAGTGGGCTCTAGGTTAATAGGTTAGTCCCAAAAATCATATAGAATAGCATATAAATGCATATAAAACATCCTATAAGGATAATATAATAGCATGAATACTTGATAAATTATAGATACGTTGGAGACGTATCAGACACCACGTGATGATCGGGTGTGATAAGCCTACGTTCACATACAGCGGGTGCAAGCCAGTTTTGCACACGCAGAATACTCGGGTTAAACTTGATGAGCCTAGCATATGCAGATATGGCCTCGGAACACTGAGACCGAAAGGTCGAGCGTGAATCATATAGTAGATATGATCAACATAGTGATGTTCACCATTGAAAACTAATCCATCCCACGTGATGATCGGACATGGTTTAGTTGATATGGATCACGTGATCATTTAGATGACTAGAGGGATGTCTATCTAAGTGGGAGTTCTTAAGTAATATGATTAACTAAACTTTAATTTATCATGAACTTAATACCTGATAGTATTTTGCATGTCTATATTGTTGTAGATAAATGGCCCGTGCTACTGTTCCATTGAATTTTAATGCGTTCCTAGAGAAAGCTAAGTTGAAAGATGATGGTAGCAACTACACGAACTGGGTCCGTAACTTAAGGATTATCCTCATTGCTGCACAGAAGAATTACGTCCTGGAAGCACCGCTAGGTGCAAGATCCGCTGTAGGAGCAACGCCGGACGTTATGAACGCCTGGCAGAGCAAAGCTGATGACTACTCAATAGTTCAGTGTGCCATGCTTTACGGCTTAGAACCGGGACTTCAACGATGTTTTGAACGTCATGGAGCATATGAGATGTTCCAGGAGTTGAAGTTAATATTTCAAGCAAATGCCTGGATTGAGAGATATGAAGTCTCCAATAAGTTCTACAGCTGCAAAATGGAGGAGAATAGTTCTGTCAGTGAACATATACTCAAAATGTCTGGATACCACAATCACTTGACTCAACTGGGAGTTAATCTTCCGGTTGATAGTGTCATTGATAGAGTTCTTCAATCACTGCCACCAAGCTACAAAAGCTTCGTGATGAACTATAATATGCAAGGGATGGATAAGACAATTCCTGAGCTCTTCGCGATGCTAAAGGCTGGGGAGGTTGAAATCAAGAAGGAGCATCAAGTGTTGATGGTCAACAAGACCACTAGTTTCAAGAAGAAGGGCAAAGGGAAGAAGGGGAACTTCAAGAAGAACGGCAAGCAAGTTGTTGCTCAAGTGAAGAAGCCCAAGTCTGGACCTAAGCCTGAGACTGAGTGCTTCTACTTCAAAGGGACTGGTCACTGGAAGCGGAACTGCCCCAAGTATTTGGCGGATAAGAAGGATGGCAAAGTGAAAGGTATATTTGATATACATGTTATTGATGTGTACCTTACTAATGCTCGTAGTAGCGCCTGGGTATTTGATACTAGTTCTGTTGCTCATATTTGCAACTCAAAACATGGGCTACGGCTTAAGCGAAGATTGGCTAAGGATGAGGTGATGATGCGCGTGGGAAATGGTTCCAAAGTGGATGTGATCGCCGTCGGCACGCTACCTCTACATATACCTTCGGGATTAGTTTTAGACCTGAATAATTGTTATTTGGTGCCTGCGTTAAGAATGAACATTATATCTGGATCTTGTTTGACGCGAGACGGTTATTCATTTAAATCATAGAATAATGGTTGTTCTATTTAAATGAGTAATATCTTTTATGGTCATGCACCCTTGATGAGTGGTCTATTGATGACCCACAAGTATAGGGGATCTATCATAGTCCTTTCGATAAGTAAGAGTGTCGAACCCAACGAGGAGCAGAAGGAAATGATAAGCGGTTTTCAGCAAGGTATTCTCTGCAAGCACTAAAATTATCGGTAACAGATAGTTTTGTGATAAAGTAATTTGTAACGGGTAACAAGTAACAAATGTAAATAAAGTGCAGCAAGATGGCCCAATCCTTTTTGTAGCAAAGGACAAGCCTGGACAATTTCTTATATGAAGGAAAACGCTCCCGAGGACACATGGGAATTACCGTCAAGCTAGTTTTCATCACGTTCATATGATTCGCGTTCGGTACTTTGATAATTTGATATGTGGTTGGACCGGTGCTTGGGTGCTGTCCTTACCTGGACAAGCATCCCACTTATGATTAACTCCTATTGCAAGCATCCGCAACTACAAAAGAAGTATTAAGGTAAACCTAACCATAGCATGAAACATATGGATCCAAATCAGCCCCTTACGAAGAAACACATAAACTAGGGTTTAAGCTTCTGTCACTCTAGCAACCCATCATCTACTTATTACTTCCCAATGCCTTCCTCTAGGCCCAAACAATGGTGAAGTGTCATGTAGTCGACGTTCACATAACACCACTAGAGGAAAGACAACATACATCTCATCAAAATATCGAACGAATACCAAATTCACATGACTACTTATAGCAAGACTTCTCCCATGTCCTCAGGAACAAACATAACTACTCACAAATCATATTCATGTTCATAATAAGAGGGGTATTAATATGCATAATGGATCTAAACACATGATCTTCCACCAAATAAACCAACTAGCATCAACTACAAGGAGTAATCAACACTACTAGCAACCTATAGGTACCAATCTGAGGCTTTGGGACAAAGATTGGATACAAAAGATGAACTAGGGTTTTAGAGGAGATGGTGTTGGTGAAGATGTTGATGGAGATTGACCCCCTCCCGATGAGAGGATCATTGGTGATGACGATTGATAACCCACAAGTATAGGGGATCGCAACAGTTTTCGAGGGTAGAGTATTCAACCCAAATTTATTGATTCGACACAAGGGGAGCCAAAGAATATTCTCAAGTATTAGCAGCTGAGTTGTCAATTCAACCACACCTGGATAACTTAGTATCTGCAGCAAAGTGTTTAGTAGCAAAGTAATATGATAGTAGTGGTAACGGTAACAAAAGTAACGGAAGCAAAAGTAATATTTTTGGTGTTTTGTAGTGATTGTAACAGCAGCAACGGAAAAGTAAATAAGCGAAGAACAATATGTGAAAAGCTCGTAGGCATTGGATCGGTGATGGAGAATTATGCCGGATGCGGTTCATCATGTAACAATCATAACATAGGGTGACACAGAACTAGCTCCAATTCATCAATGTAATGTAGGCATGTATTCCGAATATAGTCATACGTGCTTATGGAAAAGAACTTGCATGACATCTTTTGTCCTACCCTCCCGTGGCAGCGGGGTCCTAATGGAAACTAAGGGATATTAAGGCCTCCTTTTAATAGAGTACCGGAACAAAGCATTAGCACATAGTGAATACATGAACTCCTCAAACTACGGTCATCACTGGGAGTGGTCCCAATTATTGTCACTTCGGGGTTGCCGGATCATAACACATAGTAGGTGACTATAGACTTGCAAGATAGGATCAAGAACTCACATATATTCATGAAAACATAATAGGTTCAGATCTGAAATCATGGCACTCGGGCCCTAGTGACAAGCATTAAGCATAGCAAAGTCATAGCAACATCAATCTCAGAACATAGTGGATACTAGGGATCAAACCCTAACAAAACTAACTCGATTACATGATAGATCTCATCCAACCCATCACCGTCCAGCAAGCCTACGATGGAATTACTCACGCACGGCGGTGAGCATCATGAAATTGGTGATGGAGGATGGTTGATGATGACGACGGCGACGAATCCCCCTCTCCGGAGCCCCGAACGGACTCCAGATCAGCCCTCCCGAGAGGTTTTAGGGCTTGGCGGCGGCTCCGTATCGTAAAACGCGATGAATTCTTCTCTCTGATTTTTTTCTCCCCGAAAGCAAATATATAGAGTTGGAGTTGAGGTCGGAGGAGCTCCAGGGGGCCCACGAGGTAGGGGGCGCACCCAAGGGGGCGCCCCCACCCTCGTGGCTAGGGTGTGGGCCCCCTGGTCTTCATATTTTGCAAGGATTTTTTATTATTTCCAAATAGACGTTCCGTGGAGTTTCAGGTCATTCCGAGAACTTTTGTTTCTGCACATAAATAACACCATGGAAAGTCTGCTGAAAACAGCGTCAGTCCGGGTTAGTTCCATTCAAATCATGCAAGTTAGAGTCCAAAACAAGGGCAAAAGTGTTTGGAAAAGTAGATACGACGGAGACGTATCAACTCCCCCAAGCTTAAACCTTTGCTTGTCCTCAAGCAATTCAGTTGATAAACTGAAAGTGATAAAGAAAAACTTTTACAAACTCTGTTTGCTCTTGTTGTTGTAAATATGTAAAGCCAGCATTCAAGTTTTCAGCAAAGATTATGACTAACCACATTTGCAATAACTCTTAGGTCTCATGTTTACTCATATCAATGGCATAATCAACTAGCGAGCCATAATAATAAATCTCGATGACAACACTTTCTCAAAACAATCATAATATAATATAACAAGATGGTATCTCGCTAGCCCTTTCTGAGACCGCAAAACATAAATGCAGAGCACCTTTAAAGATCAAGGACTGACTAGACATTGTAATTCATGGTAAAAGAGATCCAGTCATAGTCATACCCAATATAAATTAATAGTAATGGATGCAAATGACAGCTGCGCTCTCCAGCTAGTGCTTTTTAATAAGAGGGTGATGACTCAACATAAAAGTAAATAGATAGGCCCTTCGCAGAGGGAAGCAGGGATTTGTAGAGGTGCCAGAGCTCGGTTTTGAAATAGAGATAAATAATATTTTGAGCGGCATACTTTCATTGTCAACATAACAACCAAGAGATGGCGATATCTTCCATGCTACACACATTATAGGCGGTTCCCAAACAGAATGGTAAAGTTTATACTCCCCCTCCACCAACAAGCATCAATCCATGACTTGCTCGAAACAACGAGTGTCTCCAACTAGCAACAGTCCCAGGGGGAGTTTTGTTTGCAATTATTTTGATTTAGTTTGCATAAAGCATGGGACTGGGCATCCCGGTGACCAGCCATTTTCTCGTGAGTGAGGAGCGGAGTCCACTCCTCTTGAGAATAACCCGCCTAACATGGAAGATAAGGGCAGCCCTAGTTGATACATGAGCTATTCGAGCATACAAAACAGAATGTTTATTTGAAGGTTTAGAGTTTGGCACATACAAATTTACTTGGAACGGCAGGTAGATACCGCATATAGGAAGGTATAGTGGACTCATATGGAATAACTTTGGGGTTTAAGGGATTGGATGCACAAGCAGTATTCCCGCTTAGTACAAGTGAAGGCTAGCAAAAGACTGGGAAGCGACCAACTAGAGAGCGACAACAGTCATGAACATGCATTAAAATTAATAAACATTGAGTGCAAGCATGAGTAGGATATAATCCACCATGAACATAAATATCGTGAAGGCTATGTTGATTTGTTTCAACTACATGTGTGAACATGTGCCAAGTCAAGTCACTTAAATCATTCAAAGGAGGATACCACCCCACTATACCACATCACAACCATTTTAATAGCATGTTGGCACGCAAGGTAAACCATTATAACTCATAGCTAATCAAGCATGGCACGAGCAACTATGATCTCTAATTGTCATTGCAAACATGTTTATTCATAATAGGCTGAATCAGGAACGATGAACTCATCATATTTACAAAAACAAGAGAGGTCGAGTTCATACCAGCTTTTCTCATCTCAGTCAGTCCATCATATATCGTCATAATTGCCTTTCACTTGCACGACCGAACGATGTGAATAATAATAAGAGTGCACGTGCATTGGACTAAGCTGGAATCTGCGAGCATTCAATAAACAGGAGAAGACAAGGCAATATGGGCTCTTGGTTAAATCAACAATAATGCATATAAGAGCCACTTCAACAATTTAATCATGGTCTTCTCCTATCGACCCCCAAAGAAAAGAAAAGAAATAAAACTGTTTACACGGGAAAGCTCCCAACAAGCAAAAGAAGAACAGGAAATCTTTTTGGGTTTTCTTTTTAATTATTACTACTACAGCAAGAAAAGTAAACTAGCTAAAAGCTACACTAATTTTTTTGGTTTTTCTTAAGGTTTAACAAACACACAAGAAGAAAGCAAGAAAAAGAAAATAAACTAGCATGGATATTACAGTGAAAAAGTATGAGCACCGACATCTAGCAATGAGTGTGTGTAACATAAATGTAATGTCGGTGGGAAATACGTACTCCCCCAAGCTTAGGCTTTTGGCCTAAGTTGGTTCATTGCCACGGATGGCCTGGCGGATACCCGTAGGTGTAGCTGGGGTCGTACTGAGATGAAGAGGACTCTGACTGCCACTGGCTGGCAGTCATCTCCGGATCCCAAAAGTAATCAGACTGTCGTGGAGGCTCAAATTGTGGTTCCGGCTCCGGGGCTGGTGTAGGGTTCCGGTAAGCTTGAATGGCCGCCCACGGAACGAGATACGGACCTTCAGATAAATTAAACAAGGAAGGAGCAGGCAAGGTAATAGTCTCAGGGTGATGTTTATCAAAGAACAATTTGTATTTAAGCTCCCCTTCCTATTCTTAACAATAAAGTCATGCGCTAACATACTCTTATAATCTAAATAAGCATTGGGCAACAATTTTTCTTCTTTCTCATAGAGCCTAATAGGTATGTTATAATGTGCAGCAAGGCGTGAAGCATAAATACCTCCAAAGATGGGACCCTTAGTACGGTTCAGACTTAACCGTTTAGCAATAATACCGCCCATACTAACAGTGTTATCGGAATATAAACCATGGAGCAAAATGATAATATCAGGAACACTAAGGTTTCCACAGTTTCCGCGACCAATTAAGCAACGACTAGCAAATATGGCAAAGTAGCGTAAAACAGGAAAATGTATGCTAGTGATTCTTGCATCGGAAACCTTCCTGGTTTCCCCCACAGTAATGGTGTCAATAAACCCGTCCACATCTTTACGATGTGGTTCATCTAAGGTACCCTTGAAGGGTATTTTGCAAACCTTGCAAAATTCATCTAGTGGCATCTTCTTAACAACATCATATAAATGAAACTCTACTGAAGGAGGTGATTCCTTAGGAAAATAGTAGAAGTTTTGCACAAAAGTATTGGTGAGTAAGAGATACTGATGACGTTGGTCGCGGAGGAAGTCGGTGAGGCCAACATTCTCAGCCAATGAATAGAAATCATCATAAATCCCGGCTTTTCTCAAGAAATCATCGGAAGGCCATTCACACGGCCGGACCTCCGCGGTGCGAGGCAAATTATATTTAGGCCTCTGTGCTTCTTCATTTTGCTTTTCCTTCGAGCTTCGGCTCGACGAGCCCCTCAAAAATCTCTTCATTAATTTCTGAAATTTTTAGTAACTTCAAACAAAAGTGAACCAACTTCAATAAAATTGATAGCAACTACTCCTACAAGTGCCTAGAGATTATATCAAGCATTAGAACTACTTGGAACCATATAAATTTGACATGCAAGCTCAAGAACATGGTCACCTAGGCAGCACAAATTTGCAATGAATAAAGCACTAGAGCAAAAACTAATTGGACCAATGGAGGAGTCACATACCAAGGAACAATCTCCCCAAGCAGTTTTGTGAGAGGTGCTTTGAGCAAGGAGATCGAAAATCACAGCAAAATGAGCTAGAACTCGTGCTTGAGTTGGATATTGGTGTTTGTGAGAGGAAGGAGTGTATGGGTGCAGGAATAAGTGGAGGAGGGCCACCATGGGCCCACGAGGCAGGGGGCGCGCCCTCCACCCTCGTGGCCAGGTGCTTGCCCCTCCTGCTGTGTTCTCAGTGCCAGAAATTCTCAAATATTCTAGAAAAAATCATATTCCATTTTCAGGGCATTTGGAGAACTTTTATTTTCGGGGTATTTTTATATTCCACAGATAAATCAAAAAATAGACAGAAAAATACTATTTTTACTTTATTTCAACTAAATAACAGAAAGTAGAAAGAGGGTACAGAAGGTTGTGCCTTCTAGTTTCATCCATCTCATGCTCATCAAAAGGAATCCACTAACAAGGTTGATCAAGTCTTGTTAACAAACTCATTCCGAATAACATGGAACCGGAGAAATTTCGAATAACACTATGTTACCTCAACGGGGATATGCACATCCCCAATAATAAGAATATCATATTTCTTCTTGACAGTAGGAAGAGGAAATTCAAAACCTCCAAATATAATCGATGGAATTTTTCCAATAGAGTTGATACTATGAACTTGAGGTTGTTTCCTCGGAAAGTGTACCGTATGCTCATTACCATTAACATGAAAAGTGACATTGCCTTTGTTGCAATCAATAACAGCCCCTGCAGTATTCAAAAAAGGTCTTCCAAGAATAATAGACATACTATCGTCCTCGGGAATATCAAGAATAACAAAGTCCGTTAAAATAGTAACGTTTGCAACCACAACAGGCACATCCTCACAAATACCGACAGGTATAGCAGTTGATTTATCAGCCATTTGCAAAGATATTTCAGTAGGTGTCAACTTATTCAAGTCAAGTCTACGATATAAAGAGAGAGGCATAACACTAACACCGGCTCCAAGATCACATAAAGCAGTTTTAACATAGTTTCTTTTAATGGAGCATGGTATAGTGGTACTCCTGGATCTCCAAGTTTCTTTGGTATTCCACCCTTAAAAGTATAATTAGCAAGCATGGTGGAAATCTCAGCTTCCGGTATCTTTCTTTTATTTGTAACAATATCTTTCATATACTTAGCATAAGGATTCATTTTGAGCATATCAGTTAATCGCATACGCAAAAAGATAGGTCTAATCATTTCAGCAAAGCGCTCAAAATCCTCATCATCCTTTTTCTTGGATGGTTTGGAGGAAAAGGCATGGGTTTCTGAACCCATGGTTCTCTTTCTTTACCATGTTTCCTAGCAACAAAGTCTCTCTTATCATAACGTTGGTTCTTGATTGTGGGTTATCAAGATCAACAGCAGGTTCAATTTCTACATCATTATCATTACTAGGTTGAGCATCATCATGAACATCATCATTAACATTTTCACTAGGTTCATGTTCATTACCACATTGTGTTTCAGCATCAGAAATAGAGATATCATTTGGATTCTCAGGTGGTTCAGCAATAGGTTCACTAGAAGCATGCAAAGTCCTATCATTTTTCTTTTTCTTCTTTTTAGAAGAACTATGTGCATCAATATTATTTCTCTGAGAATCTTGCTCAATTCTCTTAGGGTGGCCTTCAGGATACAAAGGTTCCTGAGTCATCTTACCAGTTCTAGTAGCCACTCTAATAGCATAATCATTTTTCTTACTATTCATTTCATTGAGCAAATCATTTTGAGCTTTAAGTACTTGTTCTACTTGAGTGGTAACCATAGAAGCATGTTTACTAATGAGTTTAAGTTCACCTCTAACATCAGCCATGTAATTACCCAGGTGTTCAAGCATATCAGAATTGTATTTCAATTGTCTACCAAAATAAGCATTTAAGTTTTCTTGTTTGACAATAAAGTTATCAAACTCTTCTAAGCATTGTCTAGAAGACTTATAGTGAGGAATATCACCTTCATCAAATCTATAGAGAGAATTTACCTTTACTACCTGTGTTGGGTTATCAAGACCATGAGTTTCTTCAATAGGTAATGGATTAAGATCATATGTTTCTTCAACAGGTGGTAAATTAAGACCATGTATTTCTTCAATAGGAGGTAAATTCTTAGCATCTTCAGCTTTAATACCCTTTTCTTTCATAGATTTCTTTGCCTCTTGCATATCTTCAGGACTGAGAAATAGAACACCCCTTTTCTTTGGAGTTGGTTTAGGAATAGGCTCAGGAATTGGCTCAGGAAGTGTCCAATTATTTTCACTTGTCAACATATTATTCAATAGGATTTCAGCTTCATCCGGTGTTCTTTCCCTGAAAACAGAACCAGCACAACTATCCAGGTAATCTCTGGAAGCATCGGTTAGTCCATTATAAAAGATATCAAGTATTTCATTTTTCTTGAGAGGATGATCAGGCAAAGCATTAAGTAACTTGAGAAGCCTCCCCCAAGCTTGTGGGAGACTCTCTTCTTCAATTTGCACAAAGTTGTATATTTCCCTCAAAGCAGCTTGTTTCTTATGAGCAGGGAAATATTTAGTAGAGAAGTAATAAATCATATCCTGGGGACTACGCACACAACCAGGATCAATGGAATTAAACCATATCTTAGCATCACCCTTTAATGAGAACGGAAATATTTTAAGGATATAAAAGTAGCGAGATCTCTCATCATTAGTGAACAGGGTGGCTATATCATTTAATTTAGTAAGATGCGCCACAACAGTTTCAGATTCATAGCCATGAAAAGGATCAGATTCAACCAAAGTAATTATATCAGGATCAACAGAGAATTCATAATCCTTATCGGTAACACAGATAGGTGAAGTGGCAAAAGCAGGGTTAGGTCTCATTCTATCATTAAGAGATTGCTGATTCCATTTAGCTAATAATTTCTTGAGCTCATATCTATCTTTGCAAGCTAAAATAGCTAAGGAAGCTTCTTTATCAAAAACATAACCCTCAGGAATAACAGGCAAGTTTTCATCATCACTTTCATCAATATAATCAGTTTCAATAATTTCTTTCTATCTAGCCCTAGCAATTTGTTCATCAAGAAATTCACCAAGGGGTACAGTAGTATCAAGCATAGAAGTAGATTCATCATAAGTATCATGCATAGCAGACGTGGCATCATCAATAACATGCGACATATCAGAACGAATAGCAGAAGCAGGTTTAGGTGTCGCAAGCTTACTCAAAACAGAAGGTGAATCAAGTGCAGAGCTAGATGGCAGTTCCTTACCTCCCCTCGTAGTTGAGGGATAAATTGTTGTCTTAGCGTCTTTCAAGTTCTTAATAGTGACCAGCAGATATAAATCCCAAGTGACTCAAAGAATAGAGCTACGCTCCCCGGCAACGGCGCTAGAAAATAGTCTTGATAACCCACAAGTATAGGGGATCGCAACAGTTTTCGAGGGTAGAGTATTCAACCCAAATTTATTGATTCGACACAAGGGGAGCCAAAGAATATTCTCAAGTATTAGCAGCTGAGTTGTCAATTCAACCACACCTGGATAACTTAGTATCTGCAGCAAAGTGTTTAGTAGCAAAGTAATATGATAGTAGTGGTAACGGTAACAAAAGTAACGGAAGCAAAAGTAATATTTTTGGTGTTTTGTAGTGATTGTAATAGCAGCAACGGAAAAGTAAATAAGCGAAGAACAATATGTGAAAAGCTCGTAGGCATTGGATCGGTGATGGAGAATTATGCCGGATGCGGTTCATCATGTAACAATCATAACATAGGGTGACACAGAACTAGCTCCAATTCATCAATGTAATGTAGGCATGTATTCCGAATATAGTCATACGTGCTTATGGAAAAGAACTTGCATGACATCTTTTGTCCTACCCTCCCGTGGCAGCGGGGTCCTAATGGAAACTAAGGGATATTAAGGCCACCTTTTAATAGAGAACCGGAACAAAGCATTAGCACATAGTGAATACATGAACTCCTCAAACTATGGTCATCACCGGGAGTGGTCCCGATTATTGTCACTTCGGGGTTGCCGGATCATAACACATAGTAGGTGACTATAGACTTGCAAGATAGGATCAAGAACACACATATATTCATGAAAAAATAATAGGTTCAGATCTGAAATCATGGCACTCGGGCCGTAGTGACAAGCATTAAGCATAACAAAGTCATAGCAACATCAATCTCAGAACATAGTGGATACTAGGGATCCAACCCTAACAAAACTAACTCGATTACATGATAGATCTCATCCAACCCATCACCGTCCAGCAAGCCTACGATGGAATTACTCACGCACGGCGGTGAGCATCATGAAATTGGTGATGGAGGGTGGTTGATGATGACGACGACGACGAATCCCCCTCTCCGGAGCCCCGAACGGACTCCAGATCAGCCCTCCCGAGAGGTTTTAGGGCTTGGCGGCGGCTCCGTATCATAAAACGCGATGAATTCTTCTCCCTGATTTTTTCTCCCCGAAAGCAAATATATAGAGTTGGAGTTGAGGTCGGCGGAGCTCCAGGGGGGCCACGAGGTAGGGGGGCGCGCCCTAGGGGGGCGCGCCCCCCACCCTCGTGGCTAGGGTGTGGGCCCCCTGGTCTTCATCTTTTGCAAGGATTTTTTATTATTTCCAAATAGACGTTCCGTGGAGTTTCAGGTCATTTCGAGAACTTTTGTTTCTGCACATAAATAACACCATGGAAAGTCTGCTGAAAACAGCGTCAGTTCGGGTCAGTTCCATTCAAATCATGCAAGTTAGAGTCCAAAACAAGGGCAAAAGTGTTTGGAAAAGTAGATACGACGGAGACGTATCAACGATGGCGATGATTTCCCCCTCTCAGTGGGAAGTTTCCCCGGCAGAACAGCTCTGCCGGAGCCCTAGATTGGTTCCGCCTCGTGGCGGCGGAGTTTCTTCCCGAAAGCTTGCTTGTTATTTTTTCTCGGACGAAAGCCTTCATATAGCAGAATATGGGCACCGGAGGGCCACCAGGGGGCCCACGAGGCAGGGGGCGCGCCCAGGGGGTAGGGCGCGCCCCCCACCCTCGTGGCCAGGGTGTGGGCCCCCTCTGGTATTTTCTTCGCTCAGTATTTTTTATTATTTCCAAAAATGACTTCCGTGGAGTTTCAGGACTTTTGGAGTTGTGCACAATAGGTCTCTAATATTTGCTCCTTTTCCAGCCCAGAATTCCAGTTGCTGGCATTCTCCCTCTTTATGTAAACCTTGTAAAATAAGAGAGAATAGGCATAAGTATTGTGACATAATGTGTAATAACAGCCCATAATGCAATAAATATCAATATAAAAGCATGATGCAAAATGGACGTATCAACTCCCCCAAGCTTAGACCTCGCTTGTCCTCAAGCGAAAGCCGATAACGATAAATATGTCCACATGTGTAGATATAGAGGTGTCGATAAAATAAAATACGGACATGAGGGCATCATGATCATTCTCATAACAGCAACATATATGAATATTGTCATATTATTTCTTATGCTAAAGTAACAATCCATCCACAATGTCAGGTATGAATCAGAAACTTCATTGAGAACTAACAAACTATAATCTCAGCCATTGAGGCAATTGCAATTTATCATAACATCAGAAAGAGTCAATATAAGAGCTTTTCAGCAAGTCCACATACTCAACTATCATTTAGTCTTTCACAATTGCTAACACTCACGCGATACTTGTGGTTACGGAGTTTTAATCGGACACAGAGAAAGATAGGGGCTTATAGTTTCGCCTCCCAACCTTTTACCTCAAGGGTAATGTCAACAATAATAGTTCATGCTAACTTACATCCAATTGGATATCAATATCACGATCTTTCCAACACAAGGTGCTTGCCAAAGGATAAAATGTAAAAAGGAAAGGTGAAGATCACCATGACTCTTGCATAAGGATAAGATATAAAAGTAAAAGATAGGCCCTTCGCAGAGGGAAGCAGAGGTTGTCATGCGCTTTCATGGTTGGATGCACGAAATCTTAATGCAAAAGAATGTCACTTTATATTGCCACTTGTGATATGGACCTTTATTATGCAGTCCGTCGCTTTTATTTCTTCCACATCACAAGATGGTATAAAGCTTATTTTCTCCACACTAATAAATCATACATATTTAGATAGCAATTTTTATTGCTTGCACCGATGACAACTTACTTGAAGGATCTTACTCAATCCATAGGTAGATATGGTGGACTCTCATGGCAAAACTAGGTTTAAGGGTATTTGGAAGCACAAGTAGTATCTCTACTTGGTGCAAAGAATTGGCTAGCATGAGGGAGAAAGGCAAGCTCAACATGTTGGATGATCCATGACAATATACTTTATTTCGGATGTAAGAAAACATAACCCATTACGTTGCCTTCCTTGTCCAACATCAACTCTTTAGCATGTCATATTTAATGAGTGCTCACAATCATAAAAGATGTCCAAGATAGTATATTTATATGTGAAACCTCTCTTTCTTTATTACTTCCTATTAATTGCAACGATGACCAAAACTATGTTTGTCAACTCTCAACAACTTTTAATCATCATACTCTTTATATGTGAAGTCATTACTCTCCATAAGATCAATATGATCTCTTTATTTCTTTTTATTCTTTTCTCTTTTCTTTTATTCCCTCAAGATCATAGCAAGATAATCAAGCCCTTGACTCAACACTAATCTTTATTATATATAGCTCACGGACTCGATTACATAGAAAGATCATAAAGAAAAACTCACAACTAGATCATACTAGAACTTTATTCTACTAGATCAAGATATTACTAAAAGGATCGAACTAAGAAAAATGGTAAATATAGGAGTGTGATGGTGATACAATACCGGGGCACCTCCCCCAAGCTTGGCAGTTGCCAAGGGGAGTGCCCATACCCATGTGATTGCGTCTCTTTTGCTGGTGAAGAAGATGATGGAGTTGTTGATGATGTGGGCTTGTCGTCCATCTTCCAAGGCATAGGCTCACCATCATAGAAGGATGATCGAGTCTCCGGGATCCTCAAATCTGCAGCCAAACTCATCCTATTGAATCTATATTCATACTCACAGTTTTGGTTTTGCAGGTCATAGATTTGGGCTTGGAGATGCTCGATCTTCTCGTGAAGCTTGAAGATGGTTTCCCCAATGTTATTGGCATCCAGCTTGTGGTTGTTGGTGAACTCCACGATCATCATGTGGTTGGCGTTGAGTCCACGTTCCACCATCCCCTGGCACTTGAAAACTTGTTGTTCCATTGCTTCGAGCCTCGTCTCCACGCTTCCGGTCCTCCTTGGTCCCTCAACATCGCGGATGTGCAGCAACCCATCACGCATCTCAATGGTTTGAGGGTGTTGCAGCACCTCCGCGAGGTAGGGATCGATGACCTTCTCGAAGAACTTGTCCTTGGAGGCGCTTGGAGATGTCATGGTGATCTAGATCTGTCAGAAAAATAGCTCGAAACGAAAACAGAGGATATTTGCGTGATACAGTGGTCAAAACCTTTGGGAGATTATATAGTGAATTTTTACCGACCAAAAGAAGTATCGTGTAAGAAAACGGAGTCCGGAGAGCGCACGAGGTGCCCACGAGGTAGGGGGCGCGCCCAGGGGGTAGGGCACGCCTCCCACACTCGTGGAAGCCTCGTGTCCTTCCCGGACTGCTTCTTATTTTCCTAATGTTCTAAATATTCCAAAACGGAGAAAAATTGCCATTAGAACTGTTTTGGAGTCGGTTTACTTACCGTACCATGTACCTATTCCTTTTCGGAGTCTAAAGCGTTCTGGAAAGTGTCTCTTATGTATTTCCTCCGGGGTCACAGTTTCAATAATATTAGTTTCAACATTTATAGGATTACCTGAGATATAATGTTTGATTCTTTGACCGTTCACCACCTTCGGGTTTGTCCCTTCAAAGTTGTTGATTTTTATAGCACCGGAACGATAGACCTCCTCGATAACGTCAGGGCCTTCCCATTTAGAGAGAAGTTTTCCTGCAAAAAATCTTAAACGAGAGTTGTATAGCAATACATAATCACCTACATTAAACTCATGCTTTTGTATCCTTTTGTCATGCCATCTTTTAACTTTTTCTTTGAACAACTTGGCATTCTCATAGGCCTGGGTCCTCCATTCATCAAGTGAGCTAATGTCAAATAACCTCTTCTCACCGGCAAGTTTGAAATCATAATTGAGCTCTTTAATGGCCCAATATGCCTTATGTTCTAATTCGAGAGGTAAGTGACATGCTTTTCCATAAACCATTTTATACGGAGACATACCCATAGGATTTTTATATGCAGTTCTATAGGCCCATAATGCATCATCAAGTTTCTTGGACCAATTCTTTCTAGATCTATTAACAGTCTTTTGCAAAATTAATTTGAGCTCTCTGTTACTCAATTCTACTTGACCACTAGACTGTGGGTGATAAGGAGATGCAATTCTATGATTAACATCATACTTAGCAAGCATTTTACGAAAGGCACCATGAATAAAATGTGAACCACCATCAGTCATTAAATATCTAGGGACTCCAAACCTCGGAAAAATAACTTCTTTAAGCATCTTAATAGAAGTGTTATGATCAGCACTACTAGTTGGAATAGCTTCTACCCACTTAGTAACGTAATCAACAGCAACTAAAATATGTGTATACCCATTAGAGGAAGGAAAAGGTCCCATGTAATCAAAGCGTTTGGATAACAAGTGAATAATTCATAGGCATTTCCTGACGTCTACTAATATCACCAATTCTTTGACATTCATCACAAGATAAGACAAACTTACGAGCATCTTTGAAGAGAGTAGGCTAATGAAAACCGGATTGCAATACCTTATGTGCAGTTCTATCTCCAGCGTGGTGTCCTCCATAAGCCTCGGAGTGACACTTGCGTAGGATCTGTTCATGTTCATGCTCAGGTACACAACGTCTAATAACACCATCTACTCCTTCTTTATAAAGATGTGGGTCATCCCAAAAGTAATGTCTCAAATCATAGACAAACTTTTTCTTTTGCTGGTATGTGAAACTAGGTGGTATAAATTTAGCAAAAATGTAATTAGCATAATCAGCATACCATGGAGCGGTACGAGAAGCATTTATGACAGCTAATTGTTCATCAGGAAAGCTATCATCAATAGGTAGTGGGTCATCAAGAACATTCTCTAACCTGGACAAGTTGTCTGCAACGGGGTTCTCAGCTCCCTTTCTATCAATAATATGCAAATCAAATTCTTGTAGCAAGAGAACCCATCTAATAAGTCTAGGCTTAGCATCTTTCTTTTCCATAAGATATTTAATAGTAGCATGATCAGTGTGAATAGTTACTTTAGAATCAACAATATAAGGTCTGAACTTATCACAAGCAAAAACAACTGCTAAGAATTCTTTTTCAGTAGTAGCATAATTTCTCTGGGCATTGTCTAGAGTTTTACTAGCATATTGAATAACATTTAATTTCTTATCAACTCTTTGCCCTAGAACAGCACCTACAGCATAATCACTAGCATCACACATAATTTCAAAGGTAAATTCCAATCAGGTGGCTGAACAATAGGTGCAGAAATCAATGCTTTCTTAAGTATTTCAAATGCTTCAACACAATCATCATGAAAGACAAAAGGAACATCTTTTCGTAATAGATTAGTCAGAGGCCGAGAAATTTTTGAGAATTCCTTAATGAACCTCCTATAAAAACCGGGATCACCAAGGAAACTTCTTATACCTTTGATGTCCTTGGGACACGGCATCTTTTCAATAGCATCAATTTAGCCTTGTCAACTTCAATACCTCTTTCAGAAATTTTATGCCCCAAGACAATACCTTCATTAACCATAAAGTGGCATTTCTCCCAATTCAAGACGAGATTAGTTTCTTCACATCTCTGCAAAACTCGATCTAGGTTGCTCAAGCAATCATCAAAAGAGGATCCATAAACGGAGAAATCATCCATGAAAACCTCACAAATCTTTTCACAAAAGTCAGAGAATATAGCCATCATGCATCTTTGAAAGGTAGCGGGTGCATTACATAAACCAAAAGGCATACGTCTATAAGCAAAAGTACCGAAAGGGCAAGTAAAAGTGGTCTTGCTTGATCATCAGCTGACACAGGTATTTGAGAGAAACCAGAATAACCATCTAGAAAGCAAAAATGTCTGTGTTTGGATAATCTTTCTAGCATTTGATCAATGAATGGAAAGGGGTAATGATCCTTTTTAGTAGCTTTATTTAATTTACGGAAATCAATTACCATCCTATAACCTGTAATAATTCTTTGCGGGGTCAACTCATCCTTATCATTAGGAACGACAGTAATACCTCCCTTCTTAGGGACACAATGGACAGGACTTACCCACTGACTATCAGCAACAGGATAAATTATACCTGCCTCAAGGAGCTTTAGTATTTCCTTTCTTACCACTTATTTCATCTTAGGATTTAGCCGTCGTTGGTGATCAATAACTGGTTTGGCGTCTTTCTCCAAATTTATTTTGTGTTGACATAGAGTGGGACTAATGCCCTTAAGATCATCAAGAGTATATCCAATAGTAGCACGGTGCTTCTTCAGAGTTTTCAATAATTTCCCTTCCTCCTTCTCTGAAAGGTTAGCACTAATAATAACAGGATATATCTTCTTTTCATCAAGATAAGCATATTTAAGAGTATCAGATGGTTTAAGCTCAAACACGGGATCACCCTTGGGTGGAGGAGGATCCCCTAGGATTTCGACAGGCAAGTTGTGTTTCAAAATAGGTCCCTGTTTAAAGAATACTTCATCTATTTCCCTTCTTTCATCCATAAACATACCATTTTCATGGTCTGGCAAATATTGTTCTAAAGAATCACTAGGAGGCATGGCAATAGAAGCAAGACCAATAATTTCATCTTTACTAGGCAATTCCTCATCACGGGGTTGTCTACGGAATTTAGAAAAATTAAACTCATGAGACATATCACCCAAACCAATAGTAACAACATCCTTTTCGCAGTCTATCCTAGCATTGACAGTATTCAAGAAGGGTCTACCAAATATAATGGGACAAAAGCTATCTTGTGGGGAACCAAGAACAAGAAAGTCAGCAAGATATTTAACTTTCTCACACAAGACTTCAACATCTCTAACAATCCCAATCGGTGAAATAGTATCTCTATTGGCAAGTTTAATTGTAACGTCTATATCTTCTATCTCAGCAGGTGCAATATCATGCATAATTTCTTGATATAAAGAAATAGGTATTGCACTAGCACTAGCACCCATATCACACAAGCCATGATAACAATGATCTCCTATTTTAACAGAAATAATAGGCATGCCTACCACAGGTCTATGTTTATCTTTAGCACCAGGTTTAGCAATTCTAGCAGTCTCATCACAGAAGTAAATAACATGCCCATCAATATTATCAGCCAAGAGACCTTTAACCATAGCAATATTAGGTTCAACTTTAACTTGCTCAGGGGGTGCATAAGTTCTAATATTACTTTTACGAACCACAGTTGAAGCTTTAGCATGATCCTTTATTCTAATAGGAAAAGGTGGTTTCTCAACATAAGCAGTAGGGACATTAGGATCATTATAAGTGATAGTCTTTTCTTCAACTTTAATAGGTTCAACTACTTTTACTTCTATGGGAGGATGATATTTAAACCACTTCTCCTTAGGGAGATCGACATGAGCAGCAAAAGATTCACAAAAAGAAGCTACTATCTCAGAGTCAAGTCCATATTTAGTGCTAAATTTACGGAAAACATCGGTATCCATAAAAGATTTAACACAATCAAACTTAGGTGTTATACCTGACTCCTTACCTTCGTCGAGATCCCAATCTTCAGAGTTGCGTTTAATTCTTTCCAATAAATCCCATTTGAATTCAATAGTATTCATCATAAAAGAACCAGTACAAGAAGTATCGAGCATGGAGCGATTGTTGTCAGAAAGCCGAGCATAAATTTTTTGAATAATCATTTCTCTTGAGAGCTCATGATTGGGGCATGAATATAACATTGACTTAAGCCTCCCCCAAGCTTGAGCGATGCTTTCTCCTTCGCGAGGCCAAAAATTATATATATATAATTACGATCACGATGAACAAGATGCATAGGATAAAACTTCTGATGAAATTCCAATTTCAATCGCTCGTAGTCCCATGATCCCATATCATCACATAGCCTATACCATGTCAATGCATCTCCCTTCAAAGATAAAGGGAAGACCTTCTTCTTGATAACATCATCGGGCATACCTGCAAGCTTAAATAATCCACAAACTTCATCCACATAGATTAAGTGTAAATCGGGATGCAATGTTCCATCTCCTGCAAAAGGATTAGCTAGCAGTTTCTCTATCATACCCGAAGGAATTTCGAAGTAAACATTTTCAATAGGTTTAGTAGGTTGAGGAGCAACTATTTGCTCTACCGATCGGGGTGAAGATACCCCGAACAAGCCCCTCAAAGGATTACTTTCCATAGTAACAAGTAACAGTAAATTTCAGCACACTATATAAATTTTTCCTTACCAAATTCCACCTACCAAAGGCGCTTCACTCCCCGGCAACGGCGCCAGAAAAGAGTCTTGATGACCCGCAAGTATAGGGGATCCATCGTAGTCCTTTCGATAAGTAAGAGTGTCGAACCCAACGAGGAGTAGAAGGAAATGATAAGCGGTTTTCAGCAAGGTATTCTCTGCAAGCACTAAAATTATCGGTAACAGATAGTTTTGTGATAAAGTAATTTGTAACGGGTAACAAGTAACAAATGTAAATAAAGTGCAGCAAGATGGCCCAATCCTTTTTGTAGCAAAGGACAAGCCTGGACAATTTCTTATATGAAGGAAAACGCTCCCGAGGACACATGGGAATTACCGTGAAGCTATTTTTCATCACGTTCATATGATTCGCGTTCGGTACTTTGATAATTTGATATGTGGGTGGACCGGTGCTTGGGTGCTGTCCTTACTTGGACAAGCATCCCACTTATGATTAACTCCTATTGCAAGCATCCGCAACTAAAAAAGAAGTATTAAGGTAAACCTAACCATAGCATGGAACATATGGATCCAAATCAGCCCCTTACGAAGCAACGCATAAACTAGGGTCACTCTAGCAACCCATCATCTACTTATTACTTCCCAATGCCTTCCTCTAGGCCCAAACAATGGTGAAGTGTCATGTAGTCGACGTTCACATAACACCACTAGAGGAAAGACAACATACATCTCATCAAAATATCGAACGAATACCAAATTCACATGACTACTTATAGCAAGACTTCTCCCATGTCCTCAGGAACAAACGTAAATACTCACAAATCATATTCATGTTCATAATAAGAGAGGTATTAATATGCATAATGGATCCGAACATATGATCTTCCACCAAATAAACCAACTAGCATCAACTACAAGGAGTAATCAACACTACTAGCAACCTACAGGTACCAATCTGAGGCTTTGGGACAAAGATTGGATACAAAAGATGAACTAGGGTTTTAGAGGAGATGGTGCTGGTGAAGATGTTGATGGAGATTGACCCCCTCCCGATGAGAGGATCGTTGGTGATGACGATGGCAATGATTTCCCCCTCCCGGAGGGAAGTTTCCCCGGCAGAACAGCTCTGCCGGAGCCCTAGATTGGTTCCGCCAAGGTTCCGCCTCGTGGCAGAGGAGTTTCTTCCCGAAAGCTTGCTTGTTATTTTTTCTCGGACGAAAGCCTTCATATAGCAGAAGATGAGCACCAGAGGGACACCAGGGGGCCCACGAGGCAGGGGCGCACCCCCACCCTCGTGGCCAGGGTGTGGGCCCCATCTGGTATTTTCTTCGCTCAGTATTTTTTATTATTTCCAAAAATGACTTCCATGGAGTTTCAGGACTTTTGGAGTTGTGCACAATAGATCTCTAATAGTTGCTCCTTTTCCAGCCCAGAATTCCAGCTCCCTGCATTCTCCCTCTTTATGTAAACCTTGTAAAATAAGAGAGAATAGGCATAAGTATTGTGACATAATGTGTAATAACAGCCCATAATGCAATAAATATCAATATAAAAGCATGATGCAAAATGGACGTATCAACTCCCCCAAGCTTAGACCTCGCTTGTCCTCAAGCGGAAGCCGATAACGATAAATATGTCCACATGTTTAGAGATAGAGGTGTCGATAAAATAAAATACGGACATGAGGGCATCATGATCATTCTCATAACAACAACATATATGAATATTGTCATATTATTTCTTATGCTAAAGTAACAATCCATCCACAATGTCAGGTATGAATCAGAAACTTCATTGAGAACTAACAAACTATAATCTCAGTCATTGAGGCAATTGGAATTTATCATAACATCTGAAAGAGTCAATATAAGAGCTTTTCAGCAAGTCCACATACTCAACTATCATTTAGTCTTTCACAATTGCTAACACAGTGTGCAAGCTCCAGCGATCCATTTATGGACTGGTGCAAGCCTCTCGGAGTTGGAATAAACGTTTTGATAGTGTGATCAAAGCATATGGTTTTATACAGACTTTTGGAGAAGCCTGTATTTACAAGAAAGTGAGTGGGAGCTCTGTAGCATTTCTAATATTATATGTGGATGACATACTGTTGATGGGAAATGATATAGAATTTCTGGATAGCATAAAAGGATACTTGAATAAGAGTTTTTCTATGAAAGAACTCGGTGAAGCTGCTTACATATTGGACATCAAGATCGATAGAGATAGATCAAGACGCTTAATTGGACTTTCACAGAGCACATACCTTGATAAGATTTTGAAGAAGTTCAAAATGGATCAGTCAAAGAAAGGGTTCTTGCCTGTGTTACAAGGTGTGAAGTTGAGTGAGACTCAATGCCCGACTACTGCAAAAGATAGAGAGAAAATGAAAGTCATTCCCTATGCCTCAGCCATAGGTTCTATCATGTATGCAATGCTGTGTACCAGACCTGATGTGTGCCTTGCTATAAGTATAGTAGGGAGGTACCAACGTAATTCAGGAGTGGATCACTAGACAGCGTTCAAGAACATCCTGAAATACCTGAAAAGGACTAAGGATGTGTTTATCGTTTATGGAGGTGACAAATAGCTCATCGTAAATGGTTACGTCGATGCAAGCTTTGACACTGATCCGGATCACTCTAAGTCACAAACCAGATACGTATTTATATTGAATGGAGGAGCTGTAAGTTGGTGCAGTTCCAAACAGAGCGTCGTGGCGGGATCTACGTGTGAAGCGGAGTACATAGCTGCTTCGGAAGCAGCAAATGAAGGAGTCTGGATGAAGGAGTTCATATCCAATCTAGGTGTCATACCTAGTGCATCGGGTCCAATGAAAATCTTTTGTGACAATACTGGAGCAATTGCCTTGGCGAAGGAATCCTGATTTCACAAGAGAACCAAGCACATCAAGAGACGCTTCAATTCCATCCGCGATCTAGTCAAGGAAGATGACATAGAAGTTTGCAAAATACATACGGATCTGAATGTTGCAGACCCATTGACTAAGCCTCTCTCACGAGCAAAACATGATCAGCACCAAGACTCCATGGGTGTTAGAATCATTACTATGTAATCTAGATTATTGACTCTAGTGCAAGTGGGAGACTGAAGAAAATATGCCCTAGAGGCAATAATAAAGTTGTTATTTATATTTCCTTATATCATGATAAATGTTTATTATTCATGCTAGAATTGTATTAACCGGAAACTTAGTACATGTGTGAATACATAGACAAACAGAGTGTCCCTAGTATGCCTCTACTAGACTAGCTCGTTAATCAAAGATGGTTAAGTTTCCTAGCCATAGACATGTGTTGTCATTTGATGAACGGGATCACATCATTAGAGAATGATGTGATGGACAAGACCCATCCGTTAGCTTAGCACTATGATCGTTTAGTTTATTGCTATTGCTTTCTCCATGACTTATACATGTTCCTATGACTATGAGATTATGCAACTCCCGAATACCGGAGGAACACTTAGTGTGCCATCAAACGTCACAACCTAACTGGGCGATTATAAAGATGCTCTACAGGTGTCTCCGATGGTGTTTGTTGAGTTGGCATAGATCGAGATTAGGATTTTCCACTCCGATTGTTGGAGAGGTATCTCTGGGCCCTCTCGGTAATGCACATCACTATAAGCCTTGCAAGCAATTTGACTAATGAGTTAGTTACGGGATGATGCATTACGGAACGAGTAAAGAGACTTGCCGGTAACGAGATTGAACTAGGTATGGTGATACCGATGATCGAATCTCGGGCAAGTAACATACCAATGACAAAGGGAACAACGTATGTTGTTATGCGGCTTGACCGATAAAGATCTTCGTAGAATATGTAGGAGCCAATATGAGCATCCATGTTCCCCTATTGGTTATTGACCGGAGATGTGTCTCAGTCATGTCTACATAGTTCTCGAACCCGTAGGGTCCGCATGCTTAACGTTCGATGACGATTTGTATTATGAGTTTATGTGATTTGATGTACCAAAGGTTGTTCTGAGTTCCATATGAGATCACGGACATGACGAGGAGTCTCGAAATGGTCGAGACATAAATATTGATATATTGGACCATGTTATTCGGACACCGGAAGTGTTCCGGGTAAAATCGGAGTGCCGGAGGGGTTACCGGAACCCCCCGGGGAACTAATGGGCCACCATGGGCCTTAGTGGAGAGAGAGGAGGGAGGCCAGGGCAGGCCCCCCCCCCTTGGAGTCCGAATAGGACAAGGGAAGGGGGCGGCGCCCCCCTTTCCTACTCCCTCCCCCTCTCCTTCCTTCCCTCTCTCTCCCTCTTGGTGGAATCCTACTAGGACTTGGAGTCCTAGTAGGACTCCCCTCTTTGGGCGCCCCCCCTAGGGCCGGCCGGCCTCCTCCTCCCCTCCTTTATATACGGGGGAGGTGGGCACCCCATAGACACACAAGTTGATCTTTCGCCGTGTGCGGTGCCCCCTCCACAGTTTTACACCTCGGTCATATCGTTGTAGTGCTTAGGCGAAGCCCTGCGCCGGTAACTTCATCATAACCGTCACCACGCCGTCGTGCTGACGAAACTCTCCCTCGGCCTCAACTGGATCAAGAGTTCGAGGGACGTCACCGAGCTGAACGTGTGCAGATCGCGGAGGTGCCGTGCGCTCAGTACTTGGATCGGTTGGATCGCGAAGACGTTCGACTACATCAACCTCGTTACTAAACGCTTCCGCTTTCGGTCTACGAGGGTACGTGGACACACTCTCCCCGCTCGTTGCTATGCTTCACCTAGATAGATCTTGCGTGATCGTATGATTTTTTTTGAAATACTACGTTCCCCAACAGGAACTCCACGTCGTAGTTGTCGGACAGCCAGAAGCGTACACCCTTGAATCCCTCCTTGCCTTGCCCTTCGGCGGCATGGCGAGGAGGTGGCGGCGCTGGGGAAGAAGGCAGCGGCTCTAGGGAGGTAGACGCGAGGAGTCGGCGAGGAGGAGAGGCGACGCGGGTGCGGTGGCGGCGCAACGGTCTTCGGCGAAAAATGGGGCGGTGGCGCGGCGGATTTCGGCAGAAAGGGGGCGGCGACAATGCGCTTTGTCGGTCTGGCTGCCATCTGGCGGGGTGCGGCGAGTGGATTTGAAGGTGGCCGACGACGCTTGTGTGGAAGACGGCTGCTGGGTCGTGGCTATGTGTCGTTTTTGTTTTTGGGCACCAGCCCAAGTGATGTGTATTTACATCACTTGGTGATGTATTTTATATCTCCCTAAAATAAATTTGGAATGTTTTACGGTTGGGTTGTTGTTACGGGCCCTTTTTTGTTCCCTCATGCCCAAAAAACAGCCCGTACCCAAAAATAGGGTTGCTATTGGAGATGCTCTTAAGGAGTAGCTTAGAGATTGGATGATAAAACATTTACAACAATCACTTAGGGGTGTAGATTAGAGTAATGCAAGGCCATAATCTAGATGAGTTTTTGGCCTTGGCCTTGCAACTATATGTGAGATCATGCCATGAAGTGCATTAGGTTACATGATGATTACGAACACTTTTCACAGGTCTTGATCGGCAGGTTATGTCATTAAAAGTGTGTATACAATAATCATTGTACGTGCCTCTCGATTTTGTTCTAAGATAATTGTGTTGTTTTTTTAGCAAGAGAAGGTGCACGAAGCGTCAAATTTTTCATTCAACTCAGTAGCAACGTACAATATGGATTACAAAGCCGTGAAACTAAAAATTAGAGAGAAGAGAAACTACACACAGGTCATATTCCTATGAGCTGACGCGAAGCAACATATGTCAGGTTCAACATCTGACCTAAGAACCTGATGAGTTACATTGTGAGCAATTCCATTTATCTCTCTGGAAATGTAAAACACCTGTGATTGAAGATCCAAAGAGTAGTTGAAGAAATTAGCCAAAGCTTTCCTTATTGTTCAAGGAGTAGAAGCCTCCGAAATCCTTCTGTTTGCCGCAACTGAAGCCAAGGAAAAACAGTCTGTGAGAAATGTAGGTTGGATAATGAAAAGACGGTTGGCCACCGTAGGACAAGAGCTTCAGCTTGCAAAGGTGTATTCTTAATGGATGTGAACGTATGAAGCTGCACATTTACTTCAATTTGATTATGTGGCAAAGAAAGATACACCTTCTATCCCATATTGTAAGACGGTTTTTGACACTACACTAATGTCAAAAACGTCATACACTATAGGACGAAGGGAGTAGATTCCAACTCCAGTAACTACGGAGGTAAACCTGAAACTTTTATACATTTAAAAGTTGCATCCGAGTAAATTTTTGGCCCTGCAATAAAAAGATCAGATTTAAGTGTTTGACCCCGCAAAGAAACTTGCTTAATAGGAGTTGAAGTACAGATGAGAGTCTGTGCTGACAGTTATTATGTTAATAAGATGACAAGATTCAATAGACAAAGCATTTGTAGCAATATTAACATGACGAGGGCAAGCCCTTTTCCTGTTAAAAGGAAAACCATTCCTTACTTTTCAAAGGCACCACATAAAATTAAGAATGTTTGAAACAGAAGCATGTGGTTGGTTCCTGTTAAGCAAAGCAAGAATAATGCTATGCATATTACCAAGGATGAGCGAACCATGCTGCTCTAGCAAAATCACAAAGAGAAAAATATGCGAATCTCATTCTTCTGTTGGTCACATCTACAGCAAAGTTCAGAAATATGTATAGAAAAGTGGCCAGCCCTCAAATCTGTGGGAGGAGCTTTCCAAAGGAGTCTCCAAGCCAAGTTTTGGACTCTGGGAATCATAAGCTTTTGCTTCCAAATCATCTTGAGAAGATTCTTAACCTGCAAGGGTGGTACACTGTAAATTTCCAAGCCACCACGCAGGTCGAGCGGCTACCTAGGCCTTGTGTTGGCGTGGTGGTGCTGGAGGTAGAAGCAAGTGCCGAGTGCGCCGCCCCCTGACCTGATGTACCCGGCGAACGCCGCTCCACCATGCACCCTCGGCGTCGTCAGGGAGATGTCTGTCACCTCCACGGCCACGGCCCCTCCACCAGAACGCCGGCCGAGCTGATGCAACCCTTGGTCGGCCGCAGGTGCATCACAGCGTCTCCGTCGTCCATCGCGGCGTCGACTTGCGCGCTGTTCCGGCAGAAGAGAAGATCTCCACCGCCGCCCTCGCCATGCCGTGCCGTGCCGGCTGTTAAAAGAAACAGCACAGTAGCAGAGACGGCAACGTGTCCGACGTAGAGTACGTGGAGTCACAGGGTTGGCCGGCTTTTGACTTTTTGACAGAACATCCGCCCGAGCAGCGGATGGTTGACCAATTCCGACGCGGTCGTCGCGCCGACCCCGACTAGCTGCCTAAAAACCCACCCAATCCGCCGGAATCCCTCAGTCGGCAAAAATAAGACCCAGCACCATCGGCGCAGGCGGCCGGGCGATTTAGATTTGCTTTCCCTCCTTCGCCTCCTGCGACAGATCGGGGATGGCCGCGCGGTCGCGGGCGCTCCGCCTCCTGCCGCTGCTCACCTTCGTCGCCCTCGGCATGGTCCTAGGTGCGCGCCCTTCCCTCCCCGCTTGCCCCCTTGCTCAGCTTCCCCTCTCGCCTCGCCGTGCCTTGATCTGGGTCGGGCCATATGTTACTGCCGTATTCCGTTTCTCCTTCGGACCTGGAATCTCGATGCTTGGAGATTTCGCGCTCATGGTTTGGTTGATGACGTGAAATGTCCCGATGAGGCGTTTCGGGTGTTGAATGGGGCGACCGCATGCTGCTAGGCTCTAATGGTGATAAGCGTCCGTGGCTGCAATGGGGCCACACCTTCCGGATCGGAGTCGATTTTACTGCTCCAAGATCACTCGGAGGGAACTGAACTTGCCGCGGAAGCATGGAGCATCCTGGCATCTGCGAGGCCGGAGTTACATTCGTGCCTGTTGCTTCCACGTACATGCCCATCACTCTGATGTCAGATATTGCTACCGACGAGTTTGGTTGGTTTTGGCATTAGTAATATTAGCTGAAAACCAGCAAAGTTACATCCTCTCTTTCTTCAGAGATATTGTTAAGAAGACAATAAACACGTGTCATGATGTCCAAATCTTCGGGGTGTCCAGTTTGGCTCAGTGTGATCCAGCCACTTTCTGATAGTATCTCAGATTATTCTCCAGATCCGGGTCTGGAACTACATGTATATAGTCTGATAATGTAATGATTGAATATGCCCTTTGATTTTCTCAGATTAAATAAAGATTGCATTTGTTGCTTCAGTGGTCATATCTTAGTTTCATTTTGTTCTTTTCTCCACAAATGCTGGCTCTTTGATTCACACTTTTATTTATTAGATGTGTTGCTTCAAAAACTGTATATTGGTTTCATCTTTCTTTTTTTTCCGCAAATGCAGGTTCCCTGCTTCAGTTAGCATTTTTCCGCCGGCTTGATGATCACTCCCGTATGTCTATCCTCTTAGAAGTTGCATTTAACAGTATAAATGTGTTTTTTTTCCTTGTACCTGATTCTTTTATAAGAACAGTCTGCCATTCTTGTCCATCTTATGTACTCTGCTGTCAATGACTTTGGCCACGTTGCCTTGCATCAACTTAAATATGTTATTGCTGTGTGCATTGGTGGATACAGAGGCTGCGAGGTTTAACCTTCCTTTCCGGAAAAAAAGTATTTTCTGTAGCATTCTGTTTTATCTTGATCAGTCATTTTTTGCATTCTTAAATACCTTTTCCTTAAAAAAAATGTCGAACCAGAACCTGCTAAACCCAGGTATTCATTAGTTTTGGCATAATGTTGTCTCTGAGTAAATCTCCTTTCATATAGCCCTCGAGTAAATGCATAGGCTGTACTTCTCGGTGAGTATTTGTGTCTAACCAAACATTAGGTGCTGCATGGCAGATACGGGGCATCTCGGTAATGATCAAGAGGCAGCAGATCTTCGACTTGGATACGTAAGTTCTGCCATTATTTATGGCTTTGGCTGTATGCCTTCTCTGTAATTTTGTACATAGACTTCTATTTTGGCTTTTATTCTTGAAAACTACCATAGCTGAGCTCCATTCGTCTATTATTATATTCAATGACATCATCAGTGAACCATCATTTCGCCCCAGAAATATCAAATAAATTTGTGAACTCCACATTGTCAATATGAGTGTGTTTCTTTTTCTATTTTATCTAAGTGACTAGATTTGATTTTTTCTAATAAATTTTCTGCATTGTGATTTTTTGAAAAGTTGCAGTGATGTTTGATTCATCATTTGGGTCTTGAAGCATAAGTCACATTCTTTCTTCTGGTTATTGCACCATGATTTGCTTTGCTTGAAGTGTTTTTCCGCCGCACAAGTATAAAGTTCTAATTTCTCAATGCCATTCGTGAATCTTTATGGGATTTATCTAGATTTTGATCAGGTGCAAATGATTGGATAACACTGGTAAGATGTGAAATCGGACATGCACTTGTTTTACTATAAACTGAACTCTCTTGCGTATTAATTTTGGAAGAACTTTCTTGTATGGACACTCTTGGTGTTTGGTAATTTTATACTTATTTGGATAAATAGCATATAGCTTGGGGCGTAGGAATTGGGACCCTGTAACACCTGGCTCTCGACTAGGGTTAGAATCTTCTGAAATGTTGATGGTGTGCTTCCTTGTAAGGTTGTAACCATCTATCTCCACTTGATATGGTCAATGATGTGTGATGAGTTTTACGTTGTGCTGTCTTCTTTGGCAATCATTCATCTAATACTCAAAATGTTAAGTCCAGACCACATCTTCTCTTTCTCTTGCTAAGCAAGTATTTGTGTTTATAATATGTAGGTGAAGCCTGAAGTTATCAGCTGGAAACCCCGAATAATTGTTTTCCACAACTTTCTTAGTTCAGAGGTTTGTCCCCTTCTCTGGTTGTCATGTTAGGTTTAAGCTAAATCTGTCTTCTCCACAATATTTAATTTCAAGATTTTATTTATTGTGGTGGTAGTTTGTTTAAACTCCAAGGCATTATGCGACATGCTTCCCAGACCAATACAATGGAAGATGCACAAAATATTGTGTGACCTTTTTTTCTGTCTAATCTCTGCAGGAGTGTGATTATCTAAGAGAAATTGCTAGACCAAGGCTTGAGATTTCTACTGTAGTTGATGTTGCAACAGGAAAAGTATGTGGTTTGGCTTTGAAGTTATAATATATTATCAGTCTTCCCATAGCGAGTACTTTTTTCTATTTGATCAGCAGATCAGCAAGGTTTCTGTTTTCTTAATCCGTGTCCAGTTTATACACTTCACCACTCAGAGTGAGAAGACAAATAGGAATTAGGGGGAGCATAATAACACCAAGTTCAGACCGTAAAGCTTGTCTTCTCTAGATTTATAATGCTGCAGTTATGTGCCACAGGGTGTAAAGAGTGATGTTCGCACAAGTTCTGGTATGTTTGTGAACTCTGAAGAAAGGAAATTTCCAGTCATTAAGGTTCGTTCACACTACTTTACTTCGACCCTAGGATACTTACCATACTTTTTGGCCCCTTCAATACATTCGCTAATGCCTTCAGCTATGTTATTTCTGCAAGACATAACTTTGTAAGAACGTCTGTTTGTGTGTCATAATATGAGTTCACTTTTTGTCTATCTGTTGTTTTATGTTGGTTATCATTTTGTGACGCGCTGAGACTAAAGGGTCCTTAATGGAACCTTATAGACTACTAGACATATGTTTGCTGCATGACTAATAGGGAGACTTGTTCTCTTCTTAAGTTACATGCCATAAGATTTCTACCCTAAGTTTGTTCGTCTCTGTAAACAATATTATCTAGAATGGCCCACCTCCAGGTTATCATCTAACTGCATTTAACTATGTGCCCTGCTCTTTTATACTCCCTCCGTTCCAAAATAGATGACCCAACTTTGTACTAACTTTAATACAAAGTTAGTACAAAGTTGGGTCATCTAATTTGGAACGGAGGGAGTATCTCTTAGTCCATAAGAAGATGATGAGTTGTTGAGGCTATATCCTCGGTTCTAGCTTTAAGTTGATACTAAGGTATTGCATCCTTAGTGAAAATGGGACCAAGATTTGAGAACTTTTGTGTGGATTGAAATAGAGTATCATGTTACCAAGGGTGACATTATGTCAAGCTGAGATGTTTATATGAATACAAAAACCAAAGCCAGGCTAATGTCAGGATGCGAAAAATGTGATCAGTGGCACATGGAACATATATAATACCATCGTTGATGACAGATATTGCAGATTATGTAGTGTTTATCTAGGTATGCCTGGATCTGAAATGTGGCTTTTGTGGAACTATTACTTTATGTATTGGATCTGAATGTTGATTTACACTGTCTAGTATATAAGGTTCCATGAACTTATCAAACACATCAGTTAAATATTACTTACTAAATTCATGTTTATATGGTCATGATGGCACTATACTAGGTGCGGTATATTAGTGCACTACTTAGTGATGATACATTCAGCTTTTGACTATTACTTGGCAGTGTCACGGCGACCTCCTTTTACTTTGTCAAGTATTCCTACTATTGGTGCCACATTGCATCCCTTTATCAGAAGTTAAATTGGAATCTGAGGCAAGAGTCATTGAATACTACATTCTTCTACTAACATTTGTTTTGTTCTCCCCAGGCAATAGAGAAGCGGATTTCTGTATTCTCACAGATACCTGTAGAAAATGGGGAACTCATCCAAGTATTGCGGTACTAGATCGAATTCTGACTGTAATTTTCTGAAGTTCTTTTCACTTGACTACTGTTGTAATTTCTTGTGGGAAACTACTGTTGTGAAGTTAACTTTAAAGTTTAAACTACAGGTATGAACCAAGCCAATATTATAGGCCGCATCATGATTACTTCTCTGATACTGTAAGTCGAACTTCTTATATTGAAATATAGGTTATTATGACATCACCAGACTAGTCATTACATATTAGTATTGTTGTTTCGTAGTTCAAACTAATTATTTGAACATGTAAACTGTGGATGGTCAATCTGCAGTTCAACCTCAAACGTGGGGGGCAGCGTGTTGCTACAATGTTGATGTATTTGACCGATGGAGTTGAAGGTGGCGAAACCCATTTTCCTCAGGTCAGCTGAATTTATACCAACTTAACTTGTTATGTCATATGCTTTTTGACTGATATAGACCAATATGTTGATAGCACTTTTTTTTCCCTGAAAATGATGAAAATGAAATTACACATTTCAATCTTTTTCGAAAAAATGGACGTGCAAGCTTTGCCTCATTCCATATATTACGAAAGAGTGTTGCAAGGTAGTAGATATTTAAGCTACAACAAAGAACTGTGGCGAAGTGTGGAAGCCTACTCTCCTGGCATGAATGACTCCCAAGTGTTCCGAACCGCTTTCACCCAGAACCCCTCCTCGGTCTTAATCGTTTCAGTAGCAAATATCGGTATAGACGAAGTGTTGGTGGACACCTTGACATTACGTTCATTCCAGATCTCCCATGAAACTATTAAGTTTCATACACCGACCAGTAGAACCAAAAGGCCTAACAGATGGAGAAGGTTGGGCAACCCTAAACGTATACAGAAAAGGGGCAATCGATTTATTTATTTAAACCACGAAAGCCAAGAGTTGAACCCAAAACCTCTTGGCTCTGCTACCATATTAAGTTTCATGCACCAAATAGTAGAACTGAAAGTCCAAGCTGATGGAGAAGGTTGGGCAATCCGCATATACTTCAACAGAGACAAGCCTGGCGGCCGAAAGAATTCCTTTTCTTTGTGGCCCTCTCTCCGAGGAGATAGCTAACCACCAATCTTTGACCGTCACGACGTTACTCCATGTGTTGGTGTGAAAGTCAACTAAGCCAATCCAGCTTTTCATAGCATATCGCGTCACTCAACCCGGTCCACCGTCAACACCCTATTTTGGAATGTGAAGCAAGCGAAGATTTTGACATTTCGGAGGAGCCCAGGTATTCCAAATAATAGTGTGCATGGGAGATGCCATAACTCCTTAAAATTGAATCGCTGTACACACGTCTTTTATTATGGTTACCATTGCGCGCCTTCTTTATTTTCCAGGTATGTGCAGGAAATACGGGTGGCAATGGTAGTCGTCCTTTCATAGCATGTCCATGCATTTTTTGTTTACATAATTTACATGATATAGTGTGTAAAAATAGTTCTATATATTAATATTCTCTCTTTACTGTCCTTGGATATGACTACTATGTCCACTCCTTTTTTTCCTTCATGAGTATTTCTCCGATAAATGATTCTATTAGAGCATCTCTAGCAGATCCCATAAAATCTCACACTGCAAAATTATTTTTGGGTATCCTGTAAAACGCTTTTACAGTATGGCGTGTGTTCCGGCAGAACAGAACCCATAAAAATCGTTTTGTTTCAGATGTGGAGCCCACTTGTCAGCAGTTAAATTTACAACATAGTCCCTGAAATATTATAAAGCACCCTGAAAACAAAACATAGATTGCAATTGGGTCCTAGCTGCCGCCATGGCAACGGCGCCGAGCTGCTCCTGGCCAGCCTCGTGGCTAGCTAGCACGCATGGCCGGCAACGGCTAGCTAGCACACACGAGCGCGCGGCAACGCGTCGGCTGGCTACCACGCACGCGCGGCAACCGCGGCTAGCTAGCACACACGCGCGCGTGGCGACACTATCAATGGCGGCTCCTCAGGGCGCGTGCTGCCGTGTTTGCCGGCCACGGCGAGGCGTGACCTCCTGGCCGACGGCGGGGGCCTCGTGAGGCTCGTGGCCAGCGGGGGGGGGGGGGGGGGGGGGTGTGACGAGGGCTATTTTTAGGGGGAGCTGTATAATTTTTACGGGACGAGGCCATTTTGCAGGATCTAGAATGGAAGTTTTTTTCCGCCCAAAACTGTAAAACAGTGGTTATTTTACAGGTCCGGGCCTTTTACGGGATCTGCTAGAGGTGCTCTTATGTGGCTTCTTTAGAGTATTTCGCAGCTCATTTCCTTTTGTGGTAATCTGTCAGGCTGTCTTTTGGTTTATGCAATCTGTGGTGTGGGAGGTGTGCCCTCATGCTGTGTGCTCTCTTCTGTTCCAGGCAGGAGATGGTGGTGAATGCAGTTGTGGAGGAAGGATGGTCAGAGGACTATGTGTGAAGCCAAACAAAGGAGATGCTGTGCTCTTTTGGAGCATGGTGAGTTATTCTCTCTCTATTTTTAGACATGTACCAGCAAAGCATACATCAAAGGGTGAATCGAAGATAAAAATAATAATATCCTCTGATAAATACAGAGTTTGTTTGTTATCTTGCGATCTATTTCTTAAATAATCAGTTAATTAATTGATCCGATCGTCTGCCCCTACCACCTGTCTAATTTACTGGTATGTTTCAGGGATTCGACGGTAACACAGACTCGAACAGCCTTCACAGCGGATGCGCTGTTGTAAAAGGGGAAAAGTGGTCAGCCACGAAATGGATGAGGCAAAAGATGACTTTCTGATTGCGGATAGGCATTCTGGCATATAGGCATAATAGAGAGGGGATTCTTTTCCTTGTAATCTGTAGTACAGATATACAACATTAAAGGAATAAATAAAAAGTGGAATGATATCTTTACTAGCAGCAGGAGGCACTAATCTTCCTAAGAGAAAAAAATCGTGTCCAACAGAATCTCTTTACTTTCAAATTCCATCATTTTGCATAAACATCTTGGAGGTAGGGCATGGCACCAAACATGAGATGGGTGATAAAGCTGGGTTATATGCGGAGTTTCAGTAAAAGGTAGGGTAAATGTGGAGCAATAAGGTTTGCTAACTGGTGGTTATGAATAGAATTTATAAGTCATGAATATATAAAAATTGGTGGAATCAAGGGGAATGCAAAAATGGAGTGCTCGCACAGTATTTCATAGCAATTTTTTGTTTTTGTCAGATGCGAAGGATGGGAGCCCAGGTGTTTGGGTGAAGATACAAACAGAGTTATGTTAGAACAGGCACACGCACACACAAAAGTAGGTGGACAATAAAGCACATGTATAGGGAAAAAAATCATTTTGAATTAAATCACATGAGCGAAGTGCTAACATTATACATTTACTGCAGTGTATAAATGCATATTGGAAATCCTGCTAGAAAAATCAGATAATCACATTTGGAAGTACAAGTATAACAAGAGATGGACAAATCCTATGCTGGACATTAGTAATTCGTGTCATCTTTCCTACTTATAAAGATTGGAGTTGATGATGAGTTCACATATGGCTTCAATATCCTTTTTAAATAAACAAATACACACATCTCCACATGTAAAATTAGTAACCTTGCAAGAGACACGCAAATAAATGTACTTTACACATATGTGGGATCTATCATAAACAAACAAACACACTACTTCCATGTAAGACCAACTTTGTTTTTAAAGGTACAAATAACAAAGACAAAAATGTAACTTCAACTCAAAGTCGATCTTGGTTTTAGTTCTCTTTCCAACCTACTATGGTCATTTAAAATTCTCTAACGCCGCATGTCTCTCACCGTATTTTTTCTCTAATCGTAAATCACGCAATCGGACATAAAGTACACTAACATTATTTCACCATCTCCACCACGCAATCGCGCGCTGGTGGGGAAGGTGCTCTCCCCCAACGTCCTCCACATCAACACCATCTCGTCGGCGATGAGGCCGGCGTGGGGAAATCCCCAAGGTTTGCTGTTCCATCCGGCAGGAGATAACCTGTTTGTGGCGGAGTTCGCCACCCCTGCAGAGCGTGCTCGTGTTCTGGAAGGCTCACCATGGATGGTGGGTCGCCATGCTGTCCTTTTCAAGGATTTTGATGCTGAAATTCAACCGACCCAGATGGTCTTTGATCGACTGACCATATGGGCGCGAATTATGGCCCTGCCTCCAAGACTGATGAAATCCAAGCTTGGTATGGAGTTTGCAAAGCCCATTGGCAAGATTGTGCGTGTGGAGTCGGATGCCGATGGTCGTTGTTGGGGCCCCTACATGAGGGTTCGGGTCGAGGTTTTGGTTCAGGAACCAGTGGTAAGGTTTGTTACTGTAACATCTGCCAAAACGAAGAGCACCGAAACATATTCAGTCATGTACGAGCGACTACCTTTCTACTGCTTTTCATGTGGCCTGTTGGGTCACTCGTCGATGTTGTGCCCGACTCCGGGCATCCGTGATGAAAATGGAGAGCTCCCCTATGCTGCCATGAAAGTGTGTGTTCCTGATGATCAACCAAAGCGGTCGGGGGGCTCAAAGTCCAGTTTTGCTTCTTCCTCGTCGGGCTTTTTTCAGAGAACCTCGGGACAAAAGACTTTTACTGCTGGTACTAGAGTTTCTGATCCTAGTAGTCAAGCCAATAATCTTGCCAAGAATGTTGTGGTTGATGAGACAGAGGTGTCCTCCCCTGCTAAGGGTGGTCCTGGCCGTGGTAGCTCATCCCGTGGAAGGGGCGTGCCAGTTCTGCCCGTGGTCGTGGCCGGGGGAAGACCGGGGGCTCCGGCAAGGAATTGTTCCCAGTCTCTAAGTCTAAGAAAGGTATGTCAGGACAGAAACGCAAAACTGCTAAAGACACACCTGGTCAGCTCACTGAAGGAACTACTTGCTCTGAAATCAATCACCTTGCTATTGTTCTATCTGGCAATTCTGTTGGAGCTACTCCTTTGCTTGAAATGACTGGAGATGTTGAGTCAGTTAAGAAACAGAGGACTTCTCCTACCCGATCGGCGGATCCGGCGGCAGCTGCGGAGCAGCGCCGCCAGACGCAATGAGTCTGTTATGCTGGAACTGTCGAGGCTTGGGGTCGGACTCGACGGTTGGCGAGCTTCGCTGGTTAGTGAAGCTTCACCGCCCCACCCTCCTCTTTCTCTCTGAGACGAAGATGAGGGATTCACGTGTTAGAAACTTTATGTGGTCACTAGGATTTACCGGGTGTTTGGCTGTCAATTCCGACGGCCTGAGTGGTGGTTTGGCTCTATTTTGGACGGCGTTTGTTGATGTCTCTCTCAAGGGGAGCAATGCTCGATGTATTGATGTTCTTGTTACTTCGGAGGCGGGCTCAACTTGGCGTGCTACCTTTGTGTACGGCGAACCGAGGAGAGAGGATAGGCCACAATTCTGGGAGTTGCTGAAACGTTTGAAAGCTCAATGGCAGGGTCCTTGGATTGTATGTGGGGATTTCAATGAGGTTCTATCCAAGGACGAGCATTGTGGTCCCCGGGACAGATCTGAAGCTCAGATTTCAGCCTTTCGTGATTGTCTCATGGACTGTGAGTTGATGGATTTGGGTTTCTCTGGGCCTAAGTTTACGTGGAATAATCGCCAAGACCCGAAGTGCCATGTGAAAGTCCGGCTTGATAGAGCAGTGGCCAATTCAGATTTTATAAGGTTGCATGATGTATGCGCCGTTGAACATGTGATCACCACCTCCTCTGATCATTATGCTATCTTGATCGAGCTTGCCGGGCAGCCCACCCAGAGGGCACAACGACCAGTGCAGCAAGGTTTTAAGTTCGAGGCTATGTGGTTGCGGGCAGCCGACTATAGAGAGCAGTTGGAACGTGCCTGGACTGAGGGGCGGAGTGGTGATTCTTCTCTGCAGGCGACATGGGACAATCTTCACCGTGTCGCTGGGGCCCTTAAGTCCTGGAGTCGTGACTCTTTTGGTTCTATCCGGCGTCAGATCAATAGACTGGAGCGACGACTTAAGTCCATCCGGTCTATGCCAGTCACGGACTCATCTTTGGCAGAGGAAAGATCTATTGAGACTCAACTTTGTGAGTTATTTGAAAGAGAAGAAATCATGGCTCGTCGGCGTTCGAGAGTTGACTGGTTGCGGGAGGGGGATCGCAACACCGAGTTTTTCCATGCTCGAGCTGCTGCCCGTAAGAGGATCAACAAAATCCAGCGTTTGGTCCGTGATGATGGGTCATTTTGTGATACTCAACGGGAGATTAAAGGTTTGGTGCAACAATTCTACGAGAAACTTTTCACATCTGAACCTTGTGATGCTGCTGATGCAGTCCTGGATGCTATCCCTCAAAAGATTTCTCCTGAGATGAATGAGGATTTGAGTAAGCCCTACACCAATGAGGAAATCAGGGCTGCTCTATTCCAGATGGGTCCTACTAAAGCTCCTGGACCTGATGGCTTTCCAGCCCTCTTCTATCAGAATCATTGGGACTTCTTGGGAGAGGAGATTTGTCGAGCTGTGAGATGCTTTTTGGATGGAAGTTCAATTCCGGAGGGTTTTTGTGACTCAGTGATCGTCCTTATTCCTAAAGTGACACGACCCAAGCACCTGAAGAATTTCCGCCCAATTAGTCTATGTAATGTTCTTTACAAGATAGCCTCGAAGGTCTTGGCCAATCGTTTGAAGTTATTGCTCCCTGCTGTCATCTCTGAGTTTCAAAGTGCATTCGTGCCTGGAAGATTGATCACTGACAACTCTCTTATTGCTTATGAATCTCTTCACACCATCAGACATCAGCGAGCTAAACAACCCTTCTTTGCCTTGAAGATTGACATGACGAAAGCCTATGACCGTGTTGAGTGGAGTTTTCTTCATGGTTGTCTCTCCAGACTTGGTTTTAACCCTGCGTGGATCAATTCAGTGATGAGGTGTGTCACCAATGTCCGCTATGCTGTAAGGGTTAATGGTGAGCTTACTGCACCTGTTGTTCCATCAAGAGGAATTCGTCAGGGTGATCCTATCAGCCCCTATTTGTTTCTGCTCTGCACCGAAGGACTGTCAAGTCTGTTACTCCAAAAGGAGAGTTGTGGCGAGCTACATGGCATTAGGAACGGTCGCTCCGGTCCTCCTATCTCACATCTCCTGTTTGCCGATGACAGTATCTTCTTTGCAAGATCTGATGCTCGTAGCGTGGCTGCTTTGAAGACTACTCTGGATCTATATTGCTCTGGTTCTGGTCAGTTAATTAACAAGGACAAGTCCTCTTTACTCTTTGGTCATGGCTGTTCGGAGACTGTTAAGCAAAGAGTGAAGGCGAGTCTTGGGATATCTAATGAAGCCTTCAAAGACACATACCTTGGTATGCCTACCGAGGTTGGTAAATCCCCTACTAGTATCTTCAAGTTCTTGCCAGATAGAGCTTGGCGATGTGTTCATGGATGGTCTGATCGACCGGTCTCCAGAGCAGGGAAAGAAACACTACTGAAATCTATCATTCAGGCGATCCCTGCTTTCATCATGAGCTGCTTTGAACTTCCTAAGGCTATCTGCAGAATGTTCAGACAAATTATTGCAGATGAGTGGTGGGGCAGAGAGGAAGGGAAAAAGAAGGTACACTGGAGATCATGGGACTGGCTCTCAACGCCCAAGTCGTTTGGCGGGATGGGTTTTCGGGATATGCACATCTTCAATTTGGCAATGCTGGGCAAACAAGGGTGGCGACTACTTACTGTTCCGGACTCCTTGTGTGCTCGTGTCTTAAAAGGCCGGTATTTCCCTCACACGGATTTCTGGAATGCACCGGCCCCGCGTTCGGCTTCTGCCACTTGGCGCAGCATTCTTGCTGGCCGTGACCTGCTCAAGAAGGGAGTTCAATGGGGAATTGGGGACGGCTGCCAGGTTCACATTATTTCTGACCACTGGATCCCATCATCTCCGCCTTGTGTTCTTCAGCCGCTCTCTCCTATTCCTGCTAATGCTAAAGTTAAGTGCCTTATGGATGAGGAAAGCGGGTCCTGGAATGAAGCAACGGTGCGTGCCTTCTTTCGGAACGACGTCGCATGCGAGATTCTTCGGATCCCTATCTACAAGCATGGTGAGGATTTTGTTCGATGGCCATTCACAAGATTCGGAGAATACACGGTGCGATCAGCCTACAATTTGGCTCGGTCTGCACTCTTCCTGGAGTCTCATAGTAACAAAGGAATGGGTTTGAGTTCCAATTTTTCTTCCCAGGAAAAGGATTGGAGATTGTTATGGTCTATCAAAGCACCGGGCAAGATGAAAGTCGTCTTATGGCGCTTTGCGCAGGATTGTTTACCATCGGGGGAACAACTTAAACGCCGCCAGGTACCCAACTCTGAACACTGCTGCTTTTGTGCTCGGTCTGAATCTGTTGAGCATGCTCTGCTGTTTTGCCCACATGCCAGGGACGTGTGGGATATCGTCAAAGAGGAATATAATTTCAGCCTGCACCGTGGCACTTTTCTGTCTCCAAGGCAATGGATTTTTGACTTCTTGGCAAGGTCGTCTGATCAGGTGCGTACTGTCCTGGTTGTGACCCTCTGGCATATTTGGGAGGCTCGAAATTTTACGAGAAACAATCCGGAGGCTCCCCATCCACGACGTACTGCTGCGAAGATCAAGGCTTATGTCGCCCTTATCCTGCAACATCTTTTCCTTCCAGTATCTGAACACAGGCGTGAAACCAATGCGTCCAGCTCCAACTGGTCTCCGCCGCCGTCAGGTACCATTATGTTCTACTCAGACGCTGCAACTTTCTCAAGCCTGGATAAATCCGGCATTGGGGTCATCGGCAGGGTTGACGGAGGTCAATTCATGGTGGCCTGTAGCGAGCCTATTGCGGGTAGCTTGGAACCTGAAATGGCTGAGGCCATGGCTCTTCGACGTGCTGTTCTTTTGGCGCATGATGAACAAGTATCAGATGTTATCTTCGCCGCTGACTGTCTCTCACTTGTGCAAAGGATCAACTCGCCTATGAGGGACCGTTCTTCAATTGGAGTGGTGGTGGCTGATATCAAGTCTTTGTCTGAAGGTTTCTCTTCAGTGTCCTTCAAACACGTTCGTCGGCATTTAAATGTTCCTGCTCATGTGCTAGCTAAATCTTGTATGAACTCTTCTAGTCTTTGTGTGTTCCATTCTGTTCCGGATTGCATCCGGCAGACTCTGTGTAATGTTGTTCATTGATCTATAAAGCCGACGTTCTCTCAAAAAAAAACATTATTTCACCATCTCTAAGCCAATGGTTCCGTGGCAATGCACATGGATCGTGCTAGTACGATGAAATATCCGAAATCTACAAGGACAGCTACACAAACGGCTGATAACTGCTTGGAACTTGTTCCATCATAGTTCCACATCCTAACTTTGACCATGCGACCCACCAAGATCTTGAAAGATATTAGGGCATTTCCAAGGGCAAGTTTCAAATTCAGCCGCTTTATGTACCTGGACATGTCCGTGACAGAGCCCTTGTTCTTGACAAACAGTCTGTCCAAGGCGCCCCCATTTCTCCCCTCTACATATGTTCGGCCATTTTTGTTGATCTTTTTCAACCAAACTTGATGAGCACTAGAAACACATATGCTAAACATAGAAATAAAAAAGTTCAAATTTAAAAGTACACAATACAAACACACAAATTATTTGTAGCATAAAATTCAAACAACATCATGGATCATCCACAAAATGCTCCACCAGCTCATTTAGTTGATGCACTTCTCGATCTCGAAGTTGCTGACACGTTTCCAAAAAAATGTGCATCATGTTCTGCATCTCATTCCGGGAGGTGACATGTTCTTCAGGCTTCTCAAAATCAACATTGTGTATGCCATCACCCTCATCCTCCACAATCATGTTGTGCATAATCACACATGCAGTCATGCCTCCCACAATATCTCGAGATCCCACATATTTGCAGGTCTACGAACACAGCCCAACGTGCCCCGAGCACTCCAAATTTCCTCTCCACATAATTCCTAGCAACTTCTTGCATTTGGGCGAAGAGAGTTTTTTTACCTTGGGGCTCGGAGATAGTCTTCACAATCGCGCATTGAGGATAGATACAATCGACAAGGTAGTACATCATGGTGTATTTGTGCCCCATTGATGATGTAGTTGCACTTCGAAACCTGCTCGCCACACAGTGTTGCAAAAAATGGAGATCGGTAAGTCGCTGTGAGACCCTACCATGCCAAAGAGTGTCAAATCCACAAGTCATGTTATAACACCGCATCTAGTATGATGGCGAGCACTCCGATATAATCTTGGTATCACCCTTGCAAATCTGCAAGACAGTTCTTCCATTCCTAGTGCATGTAATTGAGAGAACATAACATACCAGAAAAGCCTCTTACTTCTCCAAATGCTAAAAGCTTTTATGCGTCCTAGGCATTTGATTCTCTCAAGTACTCTTCTTCAAGACCCTTCACCACTGAAGGCTCACCCTCTTCTCCTTGAGATATCATCACAAAGATGATTCTCAAACACTAGTGAGACCTGGAGACAACCTCCAAACCTTCACAAACTTTTGGGGTAAATCACAAAATGATTCCTCATCGACAACACCAACCGCCTAGGATTCACCAACCTCCAAGAGTAAAATATCAAAGGAAAAAAAAATCAAAACTTGCTTAAATCACAGAAATCATAGGTCAAAAGAGAGAGGATGAGCGGATCTACGGTTGCGTGAAATTGTAGGATCGATTAAGGTATGTCTAGAGGAGGGGGTAGACTACTGATGAGTGTACTTTTGCACTCATTTTTACTCGTGTTTAAACCAGATGATCTTAGATTTTCTCAAAGATTCACTTTCATATGATCACTAATGACTAATATATGTGAAAGATTGCAAATCTCTTTTGTTCCTTGCGTGAGCGGGCCATTTTAGGTGATGAATCAAGCCTATATGGAAGATAACAGACCTAGTGATCAAGTCCAATTAACTAGGGCACACAAGAAGCTCCATAGGAGAAGATGGCATCTGGTACGAGCGCGCCTGCTTGTATCAGCGGCCGTACCATCTACCACCGCTTTCGTAATGTCATCATTGACATCTTTCGTGAAGGCACCCAGGGTCAATTCGCAACTCATCAGCCCAAAAACCCTATTTCACACATCAGGACCATATAAGGTAGAAGAAAACCCTTCGGCCAGAGGAGTCGCTCATCCACCAAGTCATTCCTTCACAGCAGCCATCATTCCCATCTTCTCTCTATAGTATTCATCCCCATAGCCATAGCCATAAACTTGTAATCAAGAGTACTTCACATACAACTACATTGTAAGACTATTTCAATCATTCATGCTCAAGTACCATCTATAATGTCTTTTGCCTGTGATTTATTTGCGATGTGTGATTAGTCCTCTCAAGCTAAGGGCCGAGGCATGGCCTCACAGCCTAATGTACTCGCACAACGAGATTGTTGATTTACTTCAATAATAATGTTATTTTCTATGTGTTATGCAACAGATTTGTGTGTCGTCTCTACCTAATTCGAAGGCCCCATCCGTACGCGAGACACCAAAGATCAATCAAGGGGAGGTTAAGTACAGAGAGGAGCGGTGATGATGACATCAATACCATTGTTACACCCATAGCCCCTAGTCCTATACATACTGGACCAATTACTAGAGCTCGCGCACGCCAATTGAATTACCAGGTACTTTTCGTTTCTTGGTAACAATTATAATGTTAATGAGTATATGATGCTGCCTAAATTGGATACATTTGTGTTTATTACTAATGAAGGGCCTAGCATGGACAAGAGGGATGAACACTGGAGCAGGATCAAGCATGGAGATGAAGGCGCGTGCGAAGGGAACCAGAATGGCATTTCTAGTGCATATTTCAGCACTTTGAAGCCTCCGTGATGACATACAAGGACATGGATGGAATATACAAGATGGCCCTTCATAAATTTCGTCCATAGCTTATTTTAGGTGCCACGCCACCTTATTTTTGGGCCAGGACCATGTAATTTCGAAATACTTGAGTATAGGCTATTTTTAGAGTCCGTATGTGTGGTGAAATAAGAGTTAGGGTTGGTTTCGGACCCCTCCTCCAAGGGTCATGAAATTTCCCCCTGTTCCTCCATATATACAGCCCTTAGGGCATCGTTTAGACTTAGGGTTTTGTTTAGATTAAAAGTTCGCCATAGCTGCAACTTAGCGTACTTCGTTTGTGTTTGATGACCAGACCGAGACGTCATAGAACCCCACCTTCATCAATAAAGCTTTCATCTTATATTCACAATATCCAGATTGCAATCTTAGTTTCTTGCTTTTTCTCCGTTTGCTTGCAGGAAATAGAACTTTGTGGTCGGGTTGATTGTGCTCCGGCGTGGTAAATAACCTCTCGGAGTTGCTTTAGCGATTGCTAAGGCGCGACGCCCTCCCACGTTCGTAGTCGGATCATCAAAGTCTACTCCTCCGAAACTATAATCACCATCTCACCAAAAGACGAGACACCTTTACCTCTATCAAGTGGTATCAGATTTTCAGGTTGCTCGGTGAGATTTTCCAGTTTTTCATAGTTTAGATCGAGTCTGTTCTTCATACCTACAGTCCACGAAAAAGCCAAAAAAATTAGGGTTAGTTCATCATATCTGAACCAATCTGAGCCTTTGCATAATCTTTTCTAGAGTTTTGCTTTGTTGAATTTGCGGTTGCATCATCGTGTCGAGTTGCTGGTCTTAGCGGCTAGTTACCTTAGAGTTTTGAGTTCTGGTCACAGGTTTTCACGTCGCCGCCACACCATCATCATCGCCGCCGCCATATACCATCACCAAATATCCGCTGCCAATCCGAGTCCATATACATCCACCACATATCCGCCACCAATCCGAGTCATATACATCCATCAGGTCACCATCACGCCAATCCGAGTCCACCTCCACCACAAATTCGCCACCAGTCCGTGCTCCACCGCCCATCATATACCATCACCAGTCCGAGTTCGACCAGTTTCATCTCCGCCACCAGTCCGAGTCTAGTAGTTGTTCCTTTATTTTCGAGTTCCAGATCACGCGATACTACAGTCGTGAACAAGTCAGATTCCCCAATTTCCATGTTACTCGTACAAGAAAAATAGTTCCAGTTTTTAAAAAAAAAACTAAGTCTGGAAAATTCTGGCTAGGCAGTTTTTAGACCATTTGTAGACTTTTTCGGAAACAATTGTTGTGGAGCAAAAAAGAGAGGAAAAAAGTGAAAAAAATCAAAAAAATCAGAGTGCGCTCCTCCCTTGATTACGTGCTGCGCCGTGACTTTGTTAGTGTTCTAGGCTCACGTCTCTAGCACAGTCCAGCCTAGGACCAGCACAGTACCGTCGTTGAGCGTTTATTCAACTTTGCATCTCCGAATTGATTATTGCTGACATTTTTGCTACCATATCCTAAGCCTTCCCAGCTTCACATACATCTACATCGTGCGTTTGACACCACCTGGCAATCGCTCTGTCTAAGCTTTGAGAGTTTTGACTACAACGGTTGCCGATCACCACCTGCTGCTAGGTAAGAACTGGTAAGAATTTGAGTTTTACTTGACGGATTTGTGTCACCCCACCACCACCACTTTCTAGTAGTCTGTAGGATCATATTCTTGTGTGTTTCTATTGCTGTTAACCATGGAAGGACCACAAGCCGATGAGATTGAATTGGAGAACATGACGAAGAAGGAGCTTCATGATAAATTTCAGCAAATGTTGAGTCAACAGGTAAAAGACGTGATGGCCAGCTTTGGAAATGCATTGGAGAGGATTGATGACGTTGAGAAGACAATTGACACCAAGTTGGACGCCAAGTTCGATGCAGTACTCGCACGTCTACCACAACCTCCACGTCCCGATCCGGTAGGGTGAGCATAGCGAGTTCCTCTTGAGCCAGGACAAACTTCTGGTGCCACTGCTACTGTTGTTGATGCTTCTGTAGCTCCCGCTGCTACTGCAGAGGTGGAGGACTATTATGAGGATGAGGTTGATCAAAATCAGAACCACGTGCAACCACCAGTACCACCACCACCAGGTCGTCCTCATGCTTATAATCGCAATGGTACGGCTGCAGCACCATCTCAGGTACGAGATTATGACCATATTCCTAAACTAAAATTGAATATTCCATCGTTTGAGGGTAGATACATTCGTGATGTATATCTTACTTGGGAATTAGAAATTGAACAACGTTTCACATGCTTACAATATCCTGAGGATAGACGTGTTGCTGCTGCTGTTTGTGAATTCACCAGTTCTGCTTTTGTTTGGTGGTATGAACATTGTAGATTATATCATGATAATATCCCTACTACTTGGGCTGCTTTGAAAACTGTTATGCGTACTCGTTGGGTTCCACCATATTATCAACGTGAATTACTTAAAAAATTGCACCGTTTGAGACAAGGCAAAAATTATGTGGAGGAGTATTATCAGGAGATACAATCTGGCATGATTAAATGTGGTATTGTTGAGGATAATGAAGCTATGCTTGCATGTTTTATGGGTGGATTAAATAAAGAGATTTAGAGCATTTTAGAGCATAAGGAGTATAACAATATCACTTGTTTATTCCATCTTGCTTGCAAAGCTGAATGTGAAGTGCAGGATTGACATGCATTAGCGCGCACTAACTTTTCTGCAGGTCGACCTTCATCATGGACACCGCATGCATCTTCTACTTCCACACGTTCTGCTACACCGGCACCTCCAGCCGTGATACAAGAAAGTAGGCACTACCACCACTATCTGCCAAGAGCACACCTACCGGGCCTACACAGAGCTCTTCTTCATTCATGGCATCAACATGGCACACACATGATATTATTTGTCATCGTTGTAAGGGTAGAGGTCATTTTGCGAGAGAATGCAAATCTCCGCGTGTTATGATTGCTACTGAGGATGGTGGGTATGAGTCCGCTAGTGACTATGATGAGGAGACTTTGGCTCTTATTACAAGTGAAGAACACAGTGGAGATGATTCTGATCATGAGACGCAATACATGGTTGCTGAAGATGCTGACAGTTTTGAAAGTTTAGTTACTCAATGTGTTTTGAGTGTGCAGGTCACACAAGCTGAGCAAAATCAGAGGCATAATTTGTTCCATACAAAGGGAGTTGTGAAGGAACGTTCTGTTCGCGTCATCATAGATGGAGGGAACTGCAACAACTTGGCTAGCAAGGAGATGGTGGAGAAGTTATCTCTCACCACAAGACCACATCCACATCCTTACTACATCCAACGGTTCAACAACAACGACAAGGTTAAGGTAACACGTACTGTTCGTGTGCATTTTAGTATCTCTACATATGCTGATTATGTTGATTGTGATGTGGTACCCTGATAACCCACAAGTATAGGGGATCGCAACAGTTTTCGAGGGTAGATTATTCAACCCAAATTTATAGATTCGACACAAGGGGAGCCAAAGAATATTTGTAAGTATTAGCAGCTGAGTTGTTAATTCAACCACACCTGGAGATTAATTATTTGCAGCAAAGTGATCAGTAGCAAAGTAGTATGATAGTTTGGGTAATAGTAGCAGCATCAATAGTAACGGTAACAGTAGTAACTTAGCAGAAACAATATAAGATCAATCCGTAGGCATTGGATCGGCGATTTGTTGGATGATATTCATCATGTGACAGTTATAACATAGGGTGATACAACACTAGCTTCAGTTCATAAATATAATGTAGGCATGTATTCCGTAAATAGTCATACGTGCTTATGGAAAGAACTTGCATGACATCTTTTGTCCTACCCTCCTGTGGCAGCGGGGTCCTATTGGAAACTAAGGGATATTAAGGCCTCCTTTTAATAGAGAACCGGAACAAAGCATTCACACACGATGAATACATGAACTCCTCAAACTACGGTCATCACCGAGAGTGGGCCCGGTTGTTGTCACTCCGGGGTTATCGGATCATAACACGTAGTAGGTGACTATAACTTGCAAGATCGGATCTAAAACATGGATATAATGGTGATAACATAAACGGTTCAGATCTGAAATCATGGCACCCCGGCCCAAAGTGACAAGCATTAAGCATAGCAAAGTCATAGCAACATCAATCTCAGAACATAGTGGATACTAGGGATCAGGCCCTAAAAAAACTAACTAGATTACATGATGTATCTCATCCAACTCCTCACCGACCAGCGAGCCTACGAAGGAATTACTCACTCCCGGTGGGGAGCATCATGGAATTGGCGATGGAGAAGGGTTGGTGATGAGGAAGATCGAAGATCCCCCTCTCCGGAGCCCCAAACAGACTCCAGATCTGGCCTCCCGATGAAGAACGGGAGGTGACAGCGGCTCTGTCTGTGAACGTGATAATTCTTTCTCCCTGATTTTTTTCTGGAAATATGTGATTTTATAGCGTCGGTTTCAAGGTCTGCGGGGCCACCAGGTGGGGACAACGCACCTGGGCGCGCCTGGAGCGGGGGCGTGCCCTGGTGGCCCACCCAGGTGCCCCCTCTGGTGGTTCTTGGCTCCATATATCCTCTTTTATTGTATAAAATAATCCTCGTAAAGTTTCGTTCCATTCCTAGAACTTTTATTTCTGCACAAAAACAACACCATGGTAGTTCTGCTGAAAACAGCATATGTCCGGGTTAGTTTCATTCAACGAACTGTTGGGGAATGCAACATGCAATTTAAAAAAAAATCCTACGCTCACGCAAGATCTATCTAGGAGATGCATAGCAATGAGAAGGGGAGAGTGTGCCCACGTACCCTCATAGACCGAAAGGGGAAGCGCTACGTTAACGAGGTTGATGTAGTCGAACGTCTTCGCGATCCAACCGATCAAGTACCGAACGTACAACACCTCCCAGTTCTGCACACGTTCAGCTCGATGACGTCACTCGAACTCTTGATCCAGTAAAGGGTCGAGGGAGAGTTCCACCAGCACGACGGCGTGGTGACGGTGATGGTGATGTGATCTGTGCAGGGCTTCGCCTAAGCACTACGACGCTGTGACCGGAGGAGTAAACTGTGGAGGGGGCACCGCACATGGCTAAGAGAACTCTTTGTGTACTCTGGGGTGCCCCCTTGCCCCTGTATATAAAGGAGGAGGGGAGGAGGCTGGCCACCAGGGGCGCGCCAGGGAGTGGGGAGTCCTACTAGGACTCTAGTCCTAGTAGGATTCGGCCCCCACCCTTTTTTCCTTCTTCCGGAGGGGGAAAGGGGGAAGGAGATGGAGTAGGAGAAGGAAAGGGGGGCGCCGCCCCCTTCCCTAATCCAATTCGGCCTCCTCCCTTGTGGGGGGGGGGGCGTGCCAGCCCCTTGTGGGCTGGTTAGCCTCCCTCCTATGGCCCATATGGCCCATATCTTTCCCCGGGGGGTTTCGGCAACCCCTCCGGTACTCCAGTATGTACCCGATACAATCCGGAACCATTCCGGTGTCCCAATACTACCTTACAATATATCAACCTTTACCTCTCGACCATTTCAAGACTCCTCGTCATGTCCGTGATCTCATCCGGGACTCCGAACAAACTTCGGTAACCAAAACACATAACTCATAATACAAATTGTCATCGAATGTTAAGCGTGCGGGCCGTACGGGTTCGAGAACTATGTAGACATGACCGAGACACATCTCCGGTCAATAACCAATAGCGGAACCTGGATGCTCATATTGGTTCCTACATATTCAACGAATATCTTTATCGGTCAAACCGCATAACAATATACGTTATTCCCTTTGTCATCGGTATGTTACTTGCCCGAGATTCGATCGTCGGTATCCTTATACCTAGTTCAATCTCGTTACCGGAAACTCTCTTTACTCGTTCCGTAATGCATCATCCCGTAACTAACTCATTAGTCACATTGCTTGCAAGGATTATAGTGATGTGCATTACTGAGAGGGCCCAGAGATACCTCTCCGATACACGGAGTGAAAAATCCTAATTTTTATCTATGCCAACCCAACAAACACCTTCGGAGACATCTGTAGAGCATCTTTATAATCACCCAGTTATGTTGTGATGTTTGATAGCACACAAGGTGTTCCTTCGGTATTCGGGAGTTGCACAATCTCATAGTCGTAGGAATATGTATAAGTCATGAAGAAAGCAATAGCAATAAAACTAATCGATCATAATGCTAAGCTAACGGATGTGTCTTGTCCATCAAATCATTCTCTAATGATGTGATCCCGTTCATCAAATGACAACACATGTCTATGGTCAGGAAACTTAACCATCTTTGATTAACGAGCTAGTCAAGTAGAGGCATACTAGGGACACTTTGTTTTGTCTATGTATTCACACACGTATCAAGTTTCCGGTTAATACAATTCTAGCATGAATAATAAACATTTATCATGATATAAGGAAATATAAATAACATCTTTATTATTGCCTCTAGGGCATATTTCCTTCAGTCTCCCACTTGCACTAGAGTCAATAATCTAGTTCACATCGCCATGTGATTTAACACTAATAGTTCACATCGTCATGTGATTAACACCCTATAGTTCATATCGCCATGTGACCAATACCCAAAGCGTTTACTAGAGTCAATAATCTAGTTCACATTGCCATGTGATTAACACTCAAAGAGTACTAAGGTGTGATCATGTTTTGCTTGTGAGAGAAGTTTAGTCAACGGGTCTGCCACATTCAGATCCGTATGTATTTTCCAAATTTCTATGTCTACAATGCTCTGCACGGAGCTACTCTAGCTAATTGCTCCCACTTTCAATATGTATCCAGATTGAGACTTAGAGTCATCCAGATTAGTGTCAAAGCTTGCATCGACGTAACCCTTTACGATGAACTTTTTTTCACCTTCATAACCGAGAAACATATCCTTATTCCACTAAGGATAATTTTGACCGCTGTCCAGTGATCCACTCCTGTTCACTATTATACCCTCTTTCCAAACTCATGGTGAGGTACACAATAGGTCTAGTACACAACATAGCATACTCTATAGAACCTATGACTGAGGCATAGGGAATGACTTTTCATTCTCTTTCTATTTTCTGCCGTGGTCGGGTTTTGAGTCTTTACTCAACTGCGCACCTTGCAACACAGGCAAGAACTCCTTCTTTGACTGTTCCATTTTGAACTACTTCAAAATCTTGTCAAGGTATGTACTCATTGAAAAAACTTATCAAGCGTCTTGATCTATCTCTATAGATCTTGATGCTCAATATGTAAGCAGCTTTACTGAGGTCTTTCTTTGAAAAACTCCTTTCAAACACTCCTTTATGCTTTCCAGAAAATTCTACATCATTTCCGATCAACAGTATGTCATTCACATATACTTATCAGAAAGGCTGTAGTGCTCCCACTCACTTTCTTGTAAATACAGGCTTCACCGCAAGTCTGTATAAAATTATATGCTTTGATCAACTCATCAAAGTGTATATTCCAACTCTGAGATGCTTGCACCAGTCCATAGATGGTCGCTGGAGCTTGCACATTTTGTTAGCACTTTTAGGATTGACAAGACCTTCTTGTTGCATCATATACAACTCTTCTTTAAGAAACCCATTAAGGAATGCAGTTTTGACATCCATTTGCCAGATTTCATAAAATGTGGCAATTGCTAACATGATTCGGACAGACTTAAGCATCGCTACGAGTGAGAAAATCTCATAGTAGTCAACACCTTGAACTTGTCGAAAACCTTTTGCGATAAGTCGAGCTTTCTAGATAGTAACACTACCATCTGCGTCTGTCTTCCTCTTGAAGATCCATTTATTCTCTATGGCTTGCCGATCATCGGGCAAGTCAACCAAAGTCCATACTTTGTTTTCATACATGGATCCCATCTCAGATTTCATGGCCTCAAGCCATTTCGCGGAATCTGGGCTCATCATTGCTTCCTCATAATTCATAGGTTCGTCATGGTCTAGTAACATGACTTCCAAAACAGGATTACCGTACCACTCTGGTGCGGAATGTACTCTGGTTGTCCTACGAGGTTCGGTAGTAACTTGATCTGAAGTTTCATGATCATCATCATTAACTTTCATCACTAATTGGTGTAGGCAGCACTGGAACTGATTTCTGTGATGAACTACTTTCCAATTCGGGTGAAGGTACAATTACCTCATCAAGTTCTACTTTCCTCCCACTCACTTATTTCGAAAGAAACTCCTTCTCTAGAAAGGATCCATTCTTAGCAACAAAGATCTTGCCTTCGGATCTGTGATAGAAGGTGTACCCAACAGTTTCTTTTGGGTATCCTATGAAGACACACTTCTCCGATTTGGGTTCGAGCTTATCATGCTGAAGCTTTTTCACATAAGCATCGCAATCCCAAACTTTAAGAAACAACAGCTTAGGTTTCTTGCCAAACCACGGTTCATACGGTGTCGTCTCAACGGATTTAGATGGTGCCCTATTTAACGTGAATGCAGTTGTCTCTAATGCATAACCCCAAAACGATAGTGGTAAATCGGTAAGAGACATCATAGATCGCACCATATATAATAAAGTACGGTTACGATGTTCGGTCACACCATTACTCTGTGGTGTTCCAGGTGGTGTGAGTTGTGAAACTATTCCACATTGTTTTAAATGAAGGCCAAACTCGTAACTCAAATATTCGCCTCTGCGATCAGATCGTAGAAACTTTATTTTCTTGTTATGACGATTTTCTACTTCACTCTGAAATTCTTTGAACTTTTCAAATGTTTCAGACTTATGTTTCATTAAGTAGATATACCCATATCTGCTCAAATTATCAGTGAAGGTCAGAAAATAATGATACCCGCCGCGTGCCTCAACACTCATCGGACCGCATACATCGGTACGTATTATTCCAATAAGTCAGTGGCTCGCTCCATTGTTCTGGAGAACGGAGTCTTAGTCATCTTGCCCATGAGGCATGGTTCGCAAGCATCAAGTGATTCATAATCAAGTGATTCCAAAAGCCCATCAACATGGAGTTTCTTCATGCGCTTTACACCAATATGACCTAAATGCTAGTGCCACAAATATGTTGCACTATCATTATCAACTTTGCATCTTTCGGCATCAACACTATGAATATGTGTATCACTACGATCGAGATTCAATAAACCATTCACATTGGGTGTATGACTATAGAAGGTTTTATTCATATAAACATAACAACAATTATTCTCTGACTTAAATGAATAACCGTATTGCAATAAACATGATCTAATCATATTAATGCTCAACGCAAACACCAAATAACATTTATTTAGGTTCAATTCTAATCCCGAAGGTAGAGGGAGTGTGCGATGGTGATCGTATCAACCTTGGAATTACTTCCAACACACATCGTCACCTCGTCCTTAACTAGTCTCTATTTATCTTGCAACTCCTATTTCAAGTTACTGCTCTTAGCAACTGAACCAGCATCAAATACCGAGGGGTTTCTATAAATACTAGTAAAGTACACATCAATAATATGTATATCAAATATACCTTTGTTCACTTTGCCATCCTTCTTATCCGCCAAGTATCTAGGGCAGTTCCACTTCCAGTGACCATTTCTTTTGTAGTAGAAGCACTTAGTTTCAGGCTTAGCTCTAGCTTTGGGTTTCTTCACGGGAGTGGCAACTTGCTTGTCATTCTTTCTTGAAGTTCCCTTTCTTTTCCTTTGCCCCTTTACTTGAAACTAGTGGTCTTGTTAACCATCAACACATGATGCTCTTTCTTGATTTCTACCTTCGCCGATTTTAGCATCGCGAAAAGCTCGGGAATTGTTCTCATCATCCCTTGCATATTATAGTACATCACGAAGTTCTAGTAACTTGTTGATAGTGACTAGAGAACTCTGTCAATCACTATCTTATCTGGAAGATTAACTCCCACTTGATTCAAGCGATTGTAGTACTCAGATATTCTGAGCACATGCTCATTGGTTGAGCTATTCTCCTCCATCTTGTAGGCAAAGTACTTGTCAGAAGTCTCATACCTCTCGACTCAGGCATGAGTTTGAAATACCAATTTCAGCTCTTGGAACATCTTATATGCTCTGTGGCATTCAAAACGTTTTTGAAGTCCCGGTTCTAAGCCGTAAAGCATGGCGCACTAAACTATCAAGTAGTCATCATACCGAGCTTGCCAAACATTCATAACGTCTGCATCTGCTCCTGCAATAGGTCCGTCACCTAGCGGTGCATCAAGGATATAATTTTTCTGTGCAACAATGAGGATAATCCTCAGATCACGGACCCAGTCCGCATCATTGCTACTATCATCTTTCAACTTATTTTTTCTAGGAACATATCAAAAATAAACGGGGAGATACATCGCAAGCTTTTGATCTACAACATAGATATGCAAAAACTATCAGGACTAAGTTCATGATAAATTAAAGTTCAATTAATCATATTACTTAAGAACTCCCACTTAGATAGACATCCCTCTAGTCATCTAAATGATCACGTGATCCATATCAACTAAACCATGTCCGATCATCACGTGAGATGGAGAAGTTTTCAATGGTGAACATCTCTATGTTGATCATATCTACTATATGATTCACGTTCGACCTTTCGGTCTAAGTGTTCCGAGGCCATATCTGCATATGCTAGGCTCATCAAGTTTAACCCGAGTATTCTGCACGTGCAAAACTGGCTTGCACCCGTTGTATGTGAACGTAGAGCTTATCACACCCGATCATCACGTGGTGTCTCGGCACGACGAACTATAGCAACGGTGCATACTCAGGGAGAACACTTATACCTTGAAATTTAGTGAGGGGTCATCTTATAATGCTATCGTCGTACTAAGCAAAATAAGATGCATAAAAGATAAACATCACATGCAATCAAAATATGTGACATGATATGGCCATCATCATCTTGTGCCTTTGATCTCTATCTCCAAAGCACCGTCATGATCTCCATCGTCACCGGCTTGACACCTTGATTCTCCATCATAGCGTCGTTGTCGTCTCACCAACTATTGCTTCCACGACTATTGCTACCGCTTAGTGATAAAGTAAAGCAATTACATGGCGATTGCATTTCATATAATAAAGCGACAACCATAAGGCTCCTGCCAGTTGCCGATAACTTTTACAAAACATCATCATCTCATAAAACAATTTATATCTCATCACGTCTTGACCATATCACATCACAACATGCCCTGCAAAAACAAGTTAGACGTCCTCTACTTTGTTGTTGCAAGTTTTACGTGGCTGATACGGGCTTCTAGCAACAACCGTTCTTACCTACGCATCAAAACCACAACGATTTTTCATCAAGTGTGTTGTTTTAACCTTCAACAAGGAACGGCCATAGTCAAACTCGATTCAACTAAAGTTGGAGAAATAGACACCCGCTAGCCACCTGTGTGCGAAGCACGTCGGTGGAACCAGTCTCATGAACGCGGTCATGTAATGTCGGTCCGGGCCGCTTCATCCAACAATATCGCCGAATCAAAGTAAGACGCTGGTGGTAAGCAGTATGACTATTATCGCCCACAACTCATTGTGTTCTACTCGTGCATATAACATCTACGCATAGACCTGGCTCGGATGCCACTGTTGGGGAACGCAACATGCAATTTCAAAAAATTTCCTACGCTCACGCAAGATCTATCTAGGAGATGCATAGCAACAAGAAGGGAAGAGTGTGTCCACGTACCCTTGTAGACCGAAAGCGGAAGCGTTATGTTAACGCGGTTGATGTAGTCGAACGTCTGCGTGATCCAACCGATCTAGTACCGAACGTACGACACCTCCGAGTTCTGCACACGTTTAGCTCGATGACGTCCCTCAAAATCTTGATCCAGTAGAGGGTCGAGGGAGATTTCCGTCAGCATGACGGCGTGGTGACGGTGATGGTGATGTGATCTGCGCAGGGCTTCGCCTAAGCACTACGACGCTATGACCGGAGGAGTAAACTGTCGAGGGGGGCACCGCACACGGCTAAGAGAACTCTTGGTGTACTCTGAGGTGCCCCCTTGCCCCCGTATATAAAGGAGGAGGGGAGGAGGCCGGCCACCAGGGGCGCGCCAGGGAGAGGGGAGTCCTACTAGGACTCCAGTCCTAGTAGGATTCGGCCCCCACCCTTTTTTCCTTCTTCCGGAGGGAGAAAGGGGGAAGGAGAGGGTGTAGGAGAAGGAAAGGGGGGCGCCACCCCCTTCCCTAATCCAATTCGGCCTCCTCCCTTGTGGGGGGCATGCCAGCCCCTTTTGGGCTGGTTAGCCTCCCTCCTATGGCCCATATCTTTCCCCGGGGGGTTCCGGTAACCCCTCCGGTACTCCGGTATGTACCCGATACAATCCGGAACCCTTCCGGTGTCCGAATACTACCGTCCAATATATCAATCTTTACCTCTCGACCATTTCGAGACTCCTCATCATGTCCGTGATCTCATCCGGGACTCTGAATAAACTTCGCTCACCAAAACACATAACTCATAATACAAATCGTCATCGAACGTTAAGCGTGCGGACCCTACTGGTTCGAGAACTATGTAGACATGACCGAGACACATCTCCGGTCAATAATCAATAGCGGAACCTGGATGCTCATATTGGTTCCATATTCTATGAAGATCTTTATTGGTCAAACCGCATAACAATATACATTATTCCCTTTGTCATCGGTATGTTACTTGCCCGAGATTCGATCGTCGGTATCCTTATACCTAGTTCAATCTCGTTACCGGCAATTCTCTTTACTCGTTCCGTAATGCATCATCCCGTAACTAACTCATTAGTCACATTGCTTGCAAGGCTTATAGTGATGTGCATTACCGAGAGGGCCCAAAGATACCTCTCCGATACACGGAGTGACAAATCCTAATCTTGATCTATGCCAACCCAACAAACACCTTCAAAGACACCTGTAGAGCATCTTTATAATCACTCAGTTATGTTGTGACATTTGATAGCACACAAGGTGTTCCTTCGGTATTCGGGAGTTGCATAATCTCATAGTCAGAGGAATATGTATAATTCATGAAGAAAGCAATAGCAATAAAACTAATCGGTCATAATGCTAAGCTAACGGATGGGTCTTGTCCATCACATCATTCTCTAATTATGTGATCCCGTTCATCAAATGACAACACATGTCTATGGTCAGGAAACTTCACCATCTTTGATTAACGAGCTAGTCAAGTAGAGGCATACTAGGGACACTTTGTTTTGTCTAAGTATTCACACATGTATCAAGTTTCCGGTTAATACAATTCTAGCATGAATAATAATCATTTATCATGATATAAGGAAATATAAATAACATATTTATTATTTCCTCTAGGGCATATTTCCTTCACGAAGCCACAAGGAGCTAAAGGTAAGATCAATATTCTCTCAAGTCCTATCTGCCACTGATACGACTCCACGTACACCGAACGTTTGCTTCAACTAGAAACGAGAAATAAAACTACGTTGTGGGTATGAAGAGGATAGCTTTGCATGATATCGGAGAACTAAAATATAAAAGTAGGTGCTGTTAATATAAAGTTAGAATATATTACCGTATATTATAAATAGCGAGTGTGGAATAATGATGGATCGGTGTGTGGAATTGTCCTAGGCAATTGTTAACAAGATCGGTAGTCGTCATTGCAATTTTATATGAGGGAGAGGCATAAGCTAACATACTTTCTCTGCTTGGATCATATGCACTTATGATTGGAACTCTAGCAAGCATCCACAACTACTAAACATCATTAAGGTAAAACCCAACCATAGCATTAGAGTATCAAGTCCCCTTTATCCCATACGCAACAACCCCCTTACTCGGGTTTATGCTTCTGTCATTCTAGCAACCCACTATAAGCGAATCATGAACGTATTGCAACACCCTACAACGGTAATCCTTCATGTGTGCGCGGCATGGAAGGCACCATACACTACTGCAGGTTGCTGCTAACGCGACACTACGATCAGAGACCCTTTGAGAAAACCGTGTGCGATGCATTATGCAAATTAGAGTCCAAAACAAGAGGAAAAGCTTTAGGAAAAGTAGATACGTTGGAGACGTATCAACTCCCCCAATCTTAAACCTTTGCTTGTCCTCAAGAAATTCAGTTGATAAACTGAAAGTGAAAAAGCATAACTTTTACAAACTGTTTTGCTCTTGTTTGCATAAATAGGCTTAAACAACACCCAGGTTTTTAGCCAATATTATAACTAACCATGTCGACAATAACTCTTAAAAATTATATTAACTCATATCAATGACATAATCAGCTAGCGAGAAATAATAAGATATCTCGAACAAAAACACGTTATCAAAACAACCATGATATAATATGACAATAGTGGTATCTCGCTAGCCTTTTCTAAGACCGCAAAACATAAATGCAGAGCACCTCCAAAGTTCAAGCAGCGAGTAAACATTGTAATTGATGGTAGAAAAGATCTTGTCAGGATGCACCCAACATTAGCTACACACAATGCATAAGCATGACAGCAGTGCTCTCAGGTTCTGGCGCTTATTTTAGAAGGTGATGACACAACATAAAAGTAAATAGATAGTCCCTTCGCAGAGGGAAGCAGTGATTTGCAGAGGTGCCATAGCTCAAGTTTTAAAACAGAGGTTAATGATATTTGGGAGATGCACCCTTCTTATTTACTTCACGACCATCAGTTATTAATATCTTCCATGCTATACACATTAGTAGCGGTTCCCAAGCGATAAAGTAAATGTTATGACTCCGTAGGAGTTTTTGTTTCATTATTTGTAAGCTCTTTTCTGTTTGCAGTTTGGGACTGGGAATCCCTATTGCCGCCCATTTTCTTGTGCGATGGAGATCGAATAAACACTTGACCTAAGAATAATCCGCTTAGCATGGAAGATACCGACTACCTCCTGTCATTCCATGAACGATCCAGGCACACAAAAGGATATTTATTTGAAATTTTTAGAGATGGCACATGAAAATTTACTTAGGACGGCAGGGTAATACCGCATATAGGTAGGTATGGTGGACTCATCTAGAATAACTTGGGTTTCAGGTTTTAGATGTACAAGCAGAATTCCCACTGAGTACAGGCGAAGGCTAGCAAATAGGTTGAGAAGCAGCCAACTAGAGAGCAACAACGGTCATGAACATGCATTATGCATAAGTAACATTGGACACTAGCATGAGTAGGATATGAACACCATGAACATAAATATCATAGAGGCTATGTTGGTTTTGATTCAACTACATGCATGAACATGTGCCAAGTCAAGCCACTCGAACATTCAGAGGAGGATACCATATCATCATACTACATCACAATCGTTTTAACGCAATGTTGACATCCAAGATAAATCATTATCCACTCCCAGCTACTTATGCATGGCATGAGAAACTATAATCTCTAATTGTCATTGCAAACATGTTTAATCATAACTAGCTAAATCATGGATACTAGGTTAAACATATTTATAGAAATAGAACAAGTCGAGTTCATACCCGTTTCTCTCTGCCACGGCCGGTTCATCAAATGTCGTCATTATTGCCTTTCACTTGCACGACCAAACGGTAAGAAAATAATAATAGTACTGCAAGAGTGCCGTGGACTAAGCTGGAATCTGCAAACATTTTGTTCAACGGGAGAAGACAAGGTAAAATGGGCTCTCTGTTAGATAAACAATAATGCATATGAGAGCCACTCAACATTTTCATTGTGGTCTTCTCCTCGATACGACTCAATAAAAAGAAAAGGAATTCAGAGAAACACATTGAAATATTTTTGGAGTTTTTGGGTTTATCTGAAAGAATCAAATAAAAAGGAAAAAAGCAAAAACGAGAAAAACTATTTACACGGGAAAGCTCCCAACAAGCAAAAGAAGAACAAGGAAATATTTTTGGGTTTTCTTTTTAGTGCTACAGCTAACTACCCTAGAAAGAAAAAGCAAAAAGAAGCTGGAAATATTTTTGGATTTTCTCAAAGTTTTTCAAACACACAAGAAGAAAGCGAGAAAATAAATTAAGCATGGATAATACAATGAAAAAGTGAGGACACCGACGAATGAAATGTGTGAACATGAATGTAATGTCGGTGAGAAACACGGACTCCCCCAAGCTTAGGCTTTTGGCCTAACTTGGTAATCAATCAGTAGCCTGCATAATGGTCGAGGTAGTAGCTCACAGAGGCTCTCGGTGCGGATCAGCCTGCTGTGCAGCCATAACCGCCGCATTATGAGCTCGGGCCTCGCTCTCCAGAACAAAGTATCTTCCCCTACTGTGAAAATCAAAGAGAGCAGGCGCAGGCAAATATGTGTATACAACGGAGTCTTGATGAAACATCAATTTGTAGGTGAAATTATCAGGTTCACCCCTAAGGATCTTATGACATTTCATAGCATCAAAGTATAAATACTGCGTGGGTAAAATAGGGTCATAAGGCAAAGGTGCAACACCCAGCTCTCTTGCTAAGCGTGTGGCATAAATGCCACCATAAAAATAACCACTATTAGCGTTGTGTTGCAACCTTCATGCAACAATCGCTCCAAGATTATAACTTTTGTCACCGGTGAGAGCGGTGCGTATGAGGCTATACCTGGCCATGGGCCGGGCCGGGCTTGGACCGGGCCTAAAAAATCCCACGGTAGAAAACTGAGGCCCAGGCCCTCCCAAACCCTACCATCGGGCCTACTTTCCAAGCCCAAGCCCGACCCATCTGGTAAAAAGCCCTGAAAAGCCCTTAGGGCTTAGGGCCGTGGGCCGGGCCTCTTCCTTCAAATGCCAATATGCCAAGCCCAAGCCCGGCCCACGGGCAAGCCCATCGGGTCTAGGCCCTGGATTTAGGGCCGGGCCTGGGTGGGCCGACAGGGCCGGGCCGGAGATGGCTAGGACTATATGAGGCTCAAGTCAGGGGCACAAAGTTTACTACAATCTTGTTTGCCTACAATACATTTTCCATTAAATAATGCAAAGTATTGAATTGCGGGAAAATGAATGCTCTTTATTCTGCCTTGCGTCACTCCCCTATTCTCACCATAGCAAAGAGTAGTCAAAAATGTTTGGAACTCGGATCTTGGTGGTTCATCAAGCGAACCCCGGAATGGAATTTTGCAGTGGTGAGCAAATCTCTCTAAAGATATGGTAAATGGATTTTCATATAGTTTAAATGACACCCTAGACTCATGGGGATGGAATTTAAATCCTTTGACAAATGATTCAGTGAGAGTGTGGTGTTGGTTGGACTTATATGAAATGTAGGGACCGAGATCGGCATTGTGAACATATTGCTCAAATTCCTCCTTAATGCGCACACTCACCATATAATCATCGCATGGCCATAAGCATGTTTTGGTGGCGGCATCTCGTATCGAACTTTCACTTGGTTCAACTTAAGACCGACGAGCGGAACTATCACTAGAAGATGCCCCCGAGGATCTCCTCCTCGAAGAACTCCTTCCAAAGATGTTCATCGTATTCACGTACAATTTTTTGAAAAGTTTTGGGTGACAAAAATTTATCAACAAAACTTCACAAGATTGGTAGCAACTACTCATAAGGATGCATAGAGGCCATAGCAAGCATTCAAACTACATAAAACTCTAAGAATTCAACATGCAAGCTCATCTACAGTAGCACCAAGAGTAGCTAATTATTCAAAATATAAACCACTAAAGCAAAAACTAATTGGAGAAACGAAGGAGTCACATACTACTACCTCTTGAGCACTGCGTTGGTTTTCCCTTGAAGAGGAAAGGGCGATGCAGTAAAGTAGCGTAAGTATTTCCCTCAGTTTTTGAGAACCAAGGTATCAATCCAGTAGGAGACCACGCTCGAGTCCCACGCACCTACACAAACAAATAAGAACCTTGCAACCAACGCAATAAAGGGGTTGTCAATCCCTTCACGGTCACTTACGAGAGTGAGATCTGATAGATATGATAAGATAATATTTTTGGTATTTTTATAATAAAGAGAAATAAAGATGCAAAGTAAAATAAACGGCAATAGAAATAGCTAAGTGTTGGAAGATCAATATGATGGAAAATAGACCCGGGGGCCATAGGTTTCACTAGTGGCTTCTCTCAAGAGCATAAGTATTACGATGGGTGAACAAATTACTGTCGAGCAATTGATAGAATTGAGCATAGTTATGGGAATATCTAGGTATGATCATGTATATAGGCATCACGTCCGCGACAAGTAGACCGAAACGATTCTGCATCTACTACTATTACTCCACACATCGACCGCTATCCAGCAAGCATCTAGAGTATTAAGCTCATAAGAACGGAGTAACGCTTTAAGTAAGATGACAAGATGTAGAGGGATAAACTCATGCAATATGACATAAACCCCATCTTGTTATCCTCGATGGCAACAATACAATACGTGTCGTTTCCCTTTCTGTCACTGGGATCGAGCACCGCCAGATTGAACCCAAAGCTAAGCACTTCTCCCATTGCAAGAAAGATCAATCTAGTAGGCCAAACCAAACTGATAATTCGAAGAGACTTGCAAAGATAACCAATCATACATAAAAGAATTCAGACGGGATTCAAATATTGTTCATAGATAAACTTGATCATAAACCCACAATTCATCGGTCTCGACAAACACACCGCGAAAGAAGATTACATTGAATAGATCTCCAAGAGAACCGAGGAGAACTTTGTATTGAGATCCAAAGAGAGAGAAGAAGCCTTCTAGCTAATAACTATGGACCCGAAGGTCTGAGGTAAACTACTCACACATCATCGGAGAGGCTACGGTGTTGATGTAGAAGCACTCCGTGATCAATGCCCCCTCCGGCGGAGCGCCGGAAAAGGCCCCAAGATGGGATCTCACGGGTACAGAAGGTTGCGGCGGTGGAATTAGGTTTTCGTGGATACCCCTGATGGTTTGGGGGTACGTAGT